>NC_053027.1:533403714-533683294 GCF_003073215.2 Triticum urartu | reverse complement strand
ACGATTCTACTGAGGTCTCGTCTTAACCGAAAGCCATATGAACCTAAAGAGAAGAAGCCTTGTGCATGTAAGATTTTTGGAGAAGGGACACAGCCTTAAAGAACATAAAGATGAATGCCCTAATTGTGAAGGAAGTCACCCAACTGAAGAATGCCCAACTAGGCAGATCACTTGTTTCTTGTGTGAAGGGACTACCCACTACCCTGTTCAGTGTCACATTTACCCCATGGTACAAACAACCATCTAACAGAAGAAAGAAGCAATGAAAGGAGCCCTTATGGAAATTTTAGAAGAACCTGTGATGAAGGAAGAGGTGGAGGACACACCCAAAGAAGACCCAGTTAAACCCTGCACCAAGTATTGCTATTCATGTGGGGAAGAAGGACACAGCTCCCAGAATTGTTTGAATGGGGATCTAGTAGAATTCTCGATAGAGGAAGTAGAGTATGACCCACGGGAAATAGAAGCCCTGATTGGAACGGAAAAGTCCAGGAAGAGAAGTAGATTGGATTCCAGGAAGGATCTGAGTCATATCACCTGTTACAGGTGCAAGAACTTAGGTCATTACGCCTATAAATGTCAAAAGAAGAAATACGCTGATAAATGTCGAAAGAGGAAGCCAAGAGCCCAAAGGACAGACATCATCCCCAAGAAGCCTAAAGACCTATCGGACGTTATTTGTTTACGCTGCAAGGAAACGGGACACTATGCTAATAAATGTCTCGACAAGATGAACGTTGGAGCTAAGTAGTTGAGAACTTAACATTGGTAATAAGAGTAGTAGGAAGCATTCTTTTTGGGGAACATGGAGTGAGTTATGGAATGGAAGCTTGAGATATGGTAATGAATTCAAGAAATATATAAAATTCTTGTGTCATGATTTCATACGCTGAATCTTTATGAGTGTTACCCTATGAAGAAGGATTTTTGACCATTTCCGAAGATATGAGAAATATGGTCTATGGAAGAATTATGCATTTCAAGGGTGGTAGTACCCTGTGAGGACACCAAACTCCTGGAAAGGATGATGATATTCCACGAAGTGGACTTCGGACAAAATAAGGAGGAGTTTGTCTCGATATGTGGGGTATCCCCAGGAATATGAAGAGATGAAGTACTATTGGATATAAAGGAGGTGTATTGTTGGTGATAAGGAGTATTTGTAACTCCATGATGAGCCTGAGTAATCACGTCTTAGTTTGGTGCCAATAGAAGGAAGAGAGACAATACAATAGGACAAATTTTAAGTATGCTAGGAAGCTGGAAGTTGGATTAAAGATCAGTTGCCCCGAGGATGAGTTCAAGGTTTACAAGTGATGAGATGGGCCATCACCCACAGGCCCCAGGACCTACCAAGAAGCAAGCACACTCTTGCTGAAGGAAAAACCCTGGAAGAAGATATGACCTTATCGACTGATGATCTTATAGGACTAACGCAAAACCTGAGAGTTGTGAAGGAACGATAGATGTTTGTTTGGCTTGCAGAATCAATGGATTTTTCCGAACTTGGTTCGTCGACAAGAGAAATTATGCAATTCTTGTGAGGATGACCGAGTGTTAGAATGCGAGATTTGCTAAACCATATACAAGGTAATGATTTTGGTGTGGGATGGATTGATCACCATACCGACTTACTCTTATTATTCGTCTTGCTATATGGGGTGGTAAATCTGAGTGACTTACCCATAGTAGAGAGACGGTGATATTAAACCTTGTTTAAACCTTAGAATGGTATGAAAATTGTTCTCCCTTGTACAAGGCAGCTCTTGCGAATCGTAGGTCATACGGTGAGGTTCAACCCAGACCCATTTCCTACAGGAGAAACCATAAATGGTTGACCACCATGAGATACCGATAGTTGTTTAGTATTGGCGCCAGACCTGTCAGCTAAGAAGACCCAGTCTCGGAATAACCTTACCAAGATGAAAGGACAGAAGAATTGAGGAAAAGGTTATGCCGCTACCGGAAGAGCCCAGAGAAGGAATTTTCCCTAGAATTGGAGAAGACTGGCCCCGTCAAGAATAAGGATGGAGTATATGAATATTGATGGGACCATAACAATGTTTCTAAGGGTGGTAGCACCCTAGACCTCCTGAGATGGTCGATGGATTTTGATAAGACCCCCAAACCTAACCTATTTCTTTCTAGCCTCTCCGAATCTCGAGGACGAGATTCATTTCAAGGGTGGTAGGTTTGTAACATCCCAAAATTCTAAATTTTGAAATGTAATATTAAATAGATAGATTTAATTGATTGTTTGATTGTTGTGTGGTTGATTGACTAAAAATGAGTGAAATTCGAAATTTTTTGAAAGTTAAATGAGAGGGAATAAAAGGACTTTCCCAAACTTTCATTTTTGCATTTTGATCTCCGTGAATTCAAATTCTTTTCAAATACAAAACCCTAGAGAGAAGATGACATGACTTCTTCCATTTAATTAAATGAAAAGGGTTTTTGAAAATATTTGAATTCCATTTGGAAAATATTTCCAACTTAGAAACTTCAAGCAAACTCAATGATTTTCATGAGAGAAGGTGAAATGACTTCTTCAAAACATATGAAATATGAGTTGGAAGTTTCAAAGGACCAATTTGGAATTATTTGGGTTTTATTCAAATTATTTTCTCCAAAAATACAATATATGGAAATTAGGGTAACATGATTTCCTACAACAGAAAATTGGAGGGAAATAAATTTGAAATCATTTTGGTATTTTTAAAATTATTTTTATTGAATTTTATTAGAACACTAGCACTGTTTGATTTATTTAAATTTGTGTGGATTTTATTTGACATTATAAAAATGTTTAAGTCGTAGAAAATATTTTTCTGAAATTTTTGATATATTATATGCCTATATAATTTTTTATTTGGTTTTTATTATTTTTAGTTTGTCTGGTAAAATGTTTTTTTAATCTTCTCCGGACCGACCGGGCCGGCCCAGCTCGCCATGGCAACGGCCCAGCCGGCCCACGCCACTCGCCCGCTCGTCCCCGAGCTCCCGCTCCGGAGTCCGCCGCCTATATGCCTCGCCGGCGACGTCGTGTCCAGGCAGGACTCCGTCTCCGCCCCGACCCCTCGCACAAGGCACCGCCTCTCCTTCCCCGCCTTAAAAGCCGCCGACCCCCGGCCTCTCTCTCCTCGCATCGCGCCGCCATCGTCGCATCTCACGGCCACCGCTTGCCGTCGCCACCGCCCGCTGCAACCACCGCCGCCGCTTGCTTCTCGCCGCCCATGCCGCCAGAGCTCACCGCTGCCGCCTCGCCCTCCCACACCTCCGCCGCCGCCGCGTCCACCACCGCCGCCCGAGCCACCTCGCCTCGCCTCCGCCCGATCCGCCGCCCCTCGCCGGACTTCAACCGCCGCAGTAAACCGCCGCCGGCGACGAACCCTCTTGAACCGGTAAAACCGCTGGTCCGATCCGGTTACCTTTTAAAAGTTCGGTTTTTTTAAAAACCCTACATCGGTTTTATTAAGAAAACCTAGATCTGTTTTTTCTATTAGGTCTAGTTAGGTACCGAACACTCGCTAGTTTAGGATTTGTAGCGAACGGTTTTTGTTCTGTAAGGTTCTGTAGAGAACGTTCGTTCGATAGGATTTTCCTTTTTCTTTTTAATTTCAGCCCGGGCCCTATCTGTGATGATTTTATTTACAAATTAGTCCCTAATCTTCAAACGATCACTACTTTTTTCTCATTAGTTGGAATTAGACGAAACCAAAGCCCACTTCTTTGTTATGATCTCCTTGATCTAGTAATCCAACCCAAACATGTTTTTGAAATTTTGAAATTTGATTTAGACCAGATTTGAATTCAAACTTCGTTTGATCGTAACTTGAGTTTTATAATTCCGTTTGAGTTGATTCTTTTTGCAAATCGATGCTCTTGACCTAAACTTTCTGATAAGGCCACATTCACTTAATTTTGGTACTGTTAGAAATTGTTTTATGCTGCAAGAGTTAATTGGTTGTTTTCGAAGTTTTCCGAGATCTTTTCTTCATTCTTTTGCATGATTGCTTATGTGTGGTTACTATTGCTTGCTTACGATAGATTGACCGAAGTGTGACGAGTAGAACTATCAGGAGTTTTGAGTGAGAATCCTCTTCATCAACAGTACAGGAAAGTTCACACTTTGATCATACCTCTTTACTACCAAGTTTTATTGCATTAGATCAATCCTCAAACACTTGCATGGTTAGGATTTGATTAAATTGTGGGTTTGGGGAAGTAGTTGAGGTAGTACCTATGACCTATTTTATTATCAAACCATTGGGAGTTACTTCTACGTTGCTTTTTATGTTATGCTATGTTATGCTCGTAGACGTGGATTGGGTTTGAGAGTATTCATGACAGATGTGAGTTTGTTAATTAATGGTTCAACTTAAGGTGGCAACTTGAATTCTCATCTGGGTGGATTGCTTGTGGACACCTGGAGAACCCAGTGTTGTCCTAGGATATCCCGGAGGACCCGTGTGATAATCCTATGGCCCGCCACCCAGGCTCAAAGGGATCATAAGATTTTTCATGCTAGAAACTTCCGTGTGCAACCACAAGCTATTATGGGCTCTAGCATAGTTGAGTAAGTTGCGTGAAGCTCTTGAAGAGGTAGACTAGCAGATGTAGCGGGTTGTAGGTGGTATAGTCTACCTAGAGTAGAGAGTTAATGCTTCAGAAAGACTGTGTCTCGAATCTTCGACCATGGATGTATTCGGGTCTTGTGGGGAAAAGTGTGCAAACCTCTGCAGATTGTATAAAGTAATCATGGTTAGGCGTGTCCCCGGTTATGAACATCTTGAGTATCTGGTTCTTGGATTATCATGTTGATCTCATCACTTTATTTAATTAATTTGATTGGGCTAATGATTAATATTTTGGGATTGAGTTGGAGGAACCTTCTCAATATTTATCAACCAACTTTGTAGTTAAATAAAATATATTCCTTTGCAGTAGGGAAAAATTGGCTTTTCGCAAAAACATTATAACCATAGAGCTTTTCCACCAGCCAAATATGCATGTAGTGATAGTCATCATTCAGCATTGCTCTACAGTGTGAATTTGCCAGTACATTCAATGTACTGACCCTTTATGGCTGCAACGTCTCATGTTGCAGGATTCTTACGACAAGTAAGTGATACGTTAGGGTTACGATTTCTACACTCAACTTTGCCGTTGGTGTTGATGGGAATCCACGACCTTATTGTTACTTTCGCTATTTGGATTGAGGTAATAGTATTTATGTTACTTTATACATGTGATTTACCTTTGTTATAAATCCTCGAGTATTGTGTGTGTCAGCATACCGATCCAGGGATGACACTAAAGCACAGAGACTTGACCGTCTGAGGTCGGGTCACTACAGCAATTCAGTTGATAAACTGAAAGTGATAAAGAACAACTTTTACAAACTCTGCTTCTCTTGTTGTTGTAAATATGTAAAGCCAGCATTCAAGTTTTCAGCAAAGATTATGAACTAACCATATTCACAATAACATTTAGGTCTCATGTTTACTCATATCAATGGCATAATCAACTAGCGAGCAATAATAATAAATCTCGGATGACAACGCTTTCTCAAAACAATCATAATATGATATAACAAGATGGTATCTCGCTAGCCCTTTCTGAGACCGCAAAACATAAATGCAGAGCACCCCTGAAGATCAAGGGCTGACTGGAAATTGTAATTCATGGTAAAAGAGATCCAATCATACTCAATGCAAACTAACAATAATGCATGCAAATGACAGCGGTGCTCTCCAACTGGTGCTTTTTAATAAGAGGATGATGACTCACCATAAAAGTAAATAGATAGGCCCTTCGCAGAGGGAAGCAGGGATTTGTAGAGGTGCCAGAGCTCGGTTTTGAAATAGAGATGAACAATATTTTGAGTGGTATACTTTTATTGTCAACATAACAACCAAGAGATCTCGATATCTTCCATGCTACACACATTATAGGCGGTTCCCAAGCAGAATGGTAAAGTTTATACTCCCCCACCACCAACAAGCATCAATCCATGGCTTGCCCAAAACAACAGGTGCCTCCAACTAACAACAATCCTGGGGGAGTTTTGTTTGCAATTATTTTGATTTGATTTGAGCATGGGACTGGGCATCCCGGTGACCAGCCATTTTCTTTTGAGTGAGGAGCGGAGTCCACTCCTCTTGAGAATAACCCGCCTAGCATGGAAGATACAGACAACCCTAGTTGATACATGAGCTATTCGAGCATACAAAATAAAATTTCATTTCAAGGTTTAGAGTTTGGCACATACAAATTTACTTGGAAGGGAAGGTAGATACCGCATATAGGAAGGTATGATGGACTCATATGGAATAACTTTTGGGGTTTATGGAGTTGGATGCACAAGCAGTATTCCAGCTTAGTACAAGTGAAGGCTAGAAAGAGACTGGGAAGCGACCAGCTAGAGAGCGACAACAGTCATGAACATGCATTAAAATTAATCAACACTGAATGCAAGCATGAGTAGGATATAATTCACCATGAACATAAATATCGTAGAGGCTATGTTGATTTTGTTTCAACTACATGCGTGGACATGTGCCAAGTCAAGCCACTCGAATCCTTCAAAGGAGGATACCACCTATCATACCACATCACAACCATTTTAATAGCATGTTGGCACGCAAGGTAAACCATTATAAACTCCTAGCAAATTAAGCATGGCATGAGCAACTATAATCTCTAATTGTCATTGCAAACATGTTTCATTGATAATAAGCTGAATCAGGAATGATGAACTAATCATATTTACAAAAACAAGAGAGGTCAAGTTCATACCAGCTTCTCTCATCTCAATCAGTCCATCATATATCGTCATTATTGCCTTTCACTTGCACAACCGAATAGTGTGGATAATAATAATAGTGCACGTGCATTGGACTAAGCTGGAATCTACAAGCATTCAATTCAAGGGAGAAGACAAGGTAATATGGGCTCTTTGTTAGATCAACAATAATGCATAAGAGAGCCACTCAACATTCTCATCAAGGTCTTATCCTCTCGACCCCCAAATAAAATAAAAGAAACAAAAATATTTACACGGGAAAGCTCCCAACAAGCAAAAGAAGAACGAGAAATCTTTTGGGGTTTTCTTTTTAATTACTACTACTACAGGCATGGAAAGTAAACTAGCTAAAAGCTACAACTAATTTTTTTTGTTTTTCTTAAGGTTTTTCAAACACACAAGAAGAAAGCGTAAAAAGAAAATAAACTAGCATGGATATTACAATGAAAAAGTATGAGCACCGACAACTGGCATGAGTGTGTGAACATGAATGTAATGTCGGTGAGAAATACGTACTCCCCCAAGATTAGGCTTTTGGCCTAAGTTGGTCTATGCCCATGGATCGAAGCTTCCCTCTCCGGTGTACTGAGGAGGATCCTCGAGGTGCCACTGGTTAGCGATCTCCTCTCGATCCAACTGATAAACAGATTGACGGTGAGGGTCAAGTGGTGGCTCCGGCTCGGGCTCTGGAGCTGATGTCAGGCTCCGGTAGGCATGAATGGCCTCCGGCAGAACAAGGTACATGCCTGAAAATATGTTGAACAAAGAAGGAGCAGGCAAGGTAATAGTCTCAAAGTAGTCTTTATCAAATATCAGTCTATAGTTAAACAACTTCTTCTTATTCTTAACAATAAAATCATGTGCTACCATACTCTTATAATCTAGAAAAATATGGGGCAACAAATTTTCCTCTTTCTCATAATGCCTAATAGGTATGTTAAAGTGTGCAACAAGGCGCGAGGCGAAGATGCCTCCTAAGATGGGACCCTTTGTACGGTTCAGATTTAATCGTTTAGCAACAATAGCGCCTAAACTAAAAGTGGTATCACGAAACAAAACATGGTGCAAAATAACAATATCAGGGGCACTAAGATTTCCACAGTTCCCACGACCAATTAAGCATCTAATAGCAAATATTGCGAAGTAACGTAGAACAGGAAAATGTATGCTAGTGATTCTTGCATCGGAAACTTCCCTCGTGTCCCCTACAGCAATGATATCAATAAATCCCTCCACATCATTACGATGTGGTTCCTCTATCCTGCCCTCAAAGGGTATCCTAAAAACCCGGCAAAAATCATAAAGTGACATCTCCTTATGCTCATCATATAAATAAAATTCCACCGAAGGTGGCGATCTCCTAGCATGGAAATGAAAATTTTGCACAAAAATATTGGTGAGTAGGAGATACGGTTCACGCCAGTCGTGGAGGAAGTCGGTGAGGCCTGCATTCTCGGCCAAATAATAAAAATCTTCATAAATTCGGGCTTCTCTCAAGAACTCATCACAAGGCCATTCACACGGCCGAACCTCCGCAGTGAGAGGGAGATTATATTTGGGCTTCTTATTTTCTTCACTTTGCTTATCCTTCGAGCTTCGGCTTGAAGAGCCCCTCAAAAATCTCTTTATCTTATTCTGAATTTTTTTGAAATTTGCAGTAAATCAAAAATAAAGTGAACCAAACTCAACAAGATTGATAGCACCTACTCCTACAAGTGCATAGAGGCCATATTATGGATTAAAACTACTTTTGACCACATAAATTTGGCATGCAAGCTCAAGAACAGGGTCACCTAAGCAGCAAAAATTTGCAATGAATAAAGCATTAGAACAAAAACTAATTGGATCATTGGAGGAGTCACATACCGAAGAACAATCCCCAAAAGCAGTTTTGTGAATGGAGCTTTGAGCAAGGAGAACGAAAATGGCAGCAAGATGATCTAGAACTCGTGTTTGAGCTGGTGAATGATTTTTTCTGGAGGAAGAAGAAGTGTGTTGGTGCAAGAATAAGTGTTGGGGGGCCCACATGGGGTCCATGAGGCAGGGGGCGCCCAGGGGGGTAGGGCGCGCCCTCCACCCTCGTGGGCACATGGTGAGCACCCCGGTGTGTTCTCAGTGCAAAAAATTCTTAAATATTCCAGAAAAAATGATATTAAATTTTTAAGACATTTGGAGAACTTTTTTTTCGGGGTACTTTTTTATTGCAGGGATAATTCAGAAAACAGATAGAAAATACTATTTTTACTTTATTTAATCTAAATAATAGAATGTAAAAAGAGGGTACAGATAGTTGTGCTTTCTAACTTCATCCATCTCATGCTCATCAAAATGAATCCACTAACAAGGTTGATCAAGTCTTGTTAACAAACTCATTTGGAATAACATGAAACCGGAGAAATTTTTGAATAACACTAGGTTACCTCAACGGTGATATGCACATCCCCAACAATAAGAATATCATATTTCTTCTTGACAGTAGGAAGAGGAAATTCAAAACCCCCAATAATAATCGTTGAAAATTTTCCAATAGAGTTGATACTATGGACTTGAGGTTGTTTCCTTGGAAAGTGTACTGTATGCTCATTAACATTAACATGAAAAGTAACATTGCCTTTGTTGCAATCAATAACAGCCCCTACAGTATTCAGAAAGGGTCTACCAAGAATAATAGACATACTATCATCCTCGGGAATATCAAGAATAACAAAGTCCGTTAAAATAGTAACGTTTGCAACCACAATGGGCACATCCTCACAAATACCGACAGGTATAGCGGTTGATTTATCAGTCATTTGCAAACATATTTCGGTAGGTGTCAACTTATTCAATTCAGTTCTATGATATAAAGAGAGAGGCATAACACTAACACCGGCTCCAAGATCACATAAAGCAGTTTTAACAAAGTTTCTTTTAATGGAGCATGGTATAGTTGGTTCTCCTGGATCTCCAAGTTTCTTCGGTATTCCACCTTTAAAAGTGTAATTAGCAAGCATGGTGGAAATTTCAGCTTCCGGTATCTTTCTTTATTAGTAACAATATCTTTCATATACTTAGCATAAGGATTCATAATAAGCATATCAGTCAAACGCGTACGCAAAAAGATAGGTCTAATCATTTTAGCAAAGCGCTCAAAATCCTCATCATCCTTTTTCTTGGAGAGTTTAGGAGGAAAGGGCATGGGTTTCTGAACCCATGGTTCTCTTTCTTTACCATGCTTCCTAGCAACGAAGTCTCTCTTACCATAATGTTGATTCTTTGATTGTGGGTTATCAAGATCAATAGCAGGTTCAATCTCTACATCATTATCATTGCTAGGTTGACCATCAACATGAACATCATCATTAACATTATCACTAGGTTCATGTTCATTACCAGATTGTGTTTCAGCATCAGAAATAGAAATATCATTGGGACTCTCAAGTGTGTCAACAACAGGTTCACTAGAAGCATGCAAAGTCCTATCATTTTTCTTTTTCTTCTTCTTAGAAGAACTAGGTACATCAACATTAGTTCTCTGAGAATATTGCTCAATTCTCTTGGGGTGACCCTCAGGATACAATGGTTCCTGAGTCATTTTACCCCCTCTAGTCATAACTCTAACAACATTATTATTTTTCTTATTATTTAATTCACTAAGCAAATCATTCTGAGCTTTAAGTACTTGTTCTACTTGAGTGGTAACCATAGAAGCATGTTTACTAATAAGTTTAAGTTCACCTTTAACTCTAGACATATTATCACTCAAGTGTTCAAGCATATTAGCATTGAGTTTCAATTGTCTACCAACATAAGCACTGAAGTTTTCTTGTTTAACAATAAAATTATCAAACTCATCTAAGCATTGGCTAGCAGACTTATAACGAGGAATATCACCTTCATCAAATCTACAGATAGAATTTACCTCCACTACCTGTGTCGGGTTATCAAGACCGTGTATTTCTTCAATAGGTGGTAAATTCTTAACATCTTCAGCTTTAATACCTTTTTCTTTCATACATTTCTTTGTCTCTTGCATATCTTCAGGACTAAGAAATAGAATACCCCTTTTCTTCGGAGTTGGCTTAGGAGTTGGTTCAGGAAGTGTCCAATAATTTTCATTACTCAACATATTATTCAATAGCAATTCAGCTTGATCAACAGTTCTTTCCCTGAAAACACAACCAGCACAACTATCTAGGTGGTCTCTGGAAGCATCAGCTAGTCCATTATAAAATATATCAAGTATTTCATTTTTCTTGCGAGGATGATCATGCAAAGCATTAAGTAATTGGAGAAGCCTCCCCCAAGCTTGTGGGAGACTCTCTTCTTCAATTTGCACAAAATTATATATTTTCCTTAAGGCAGCTTGTTTCTTATGAGCGGGGAAATATTTAGCAGAGAAGTAATAAATCATATCCTGGGGACTACGCACACAACCATGATCAAGAGAATTAAACCATGTTTTAGCATCACCCTTTAATGAGAACAGAATCAACTTAAGGATAAAGTAATAGCGAGTTTTATCATCATTAGTGAATAGGGTGGCTATATCATTTAATTTAGTAAGATGTGCCACAACAGTTTCAGATTCATAGCCATAAAAAGGATCAGATTCAACCAAAGTAATTAACTCAGGGTCGACAGAGAAATCATAATCCTTATCGGAAATACAGATAGGTGAAGTAGCAAAAGCAGGGTCATATTTCATTCTAGCATTCAAAGACTTTTCTTTAAGCTTAGCTAATAATTTCTTAAGATCATATCTATCATTGCAAGCTTAGAAGTCTCTAGCAGTTTCTTCATCCATAACATAACCCTCAGGAATAATAGGCAATTCATATCTAGGGGGAGAATCTTCATCATCACTTTCTTCAATATTATCAGTTTCAATACTTTCATTCTCTCTAACCCTAGCAAGTTGTTCATCCAGAAATTCACCTAGTGGCACATTATTATCAATCGTAGAAGTTGTTTCATCATAAGTATCATGCAAAGCAGAAGTGGCATCATCGATAACATGCGACATATCAGAATGAATAATAGGAGTAGGTGTCGCAAGTTTACTCAAAACAGAAGGTGAATCAAGTTGCAGAGCTAGATGGCAGTTCCTTACCTCCCCTCGTAGTTGAGGGATAAATCTTGGTTCTTCCATCTTTCAAGTTCTTCATAGTGATCAACAGATATAAATCCCAAGTGACTCAAAGAATAGAGCTATGCTCCCCGGCAACGGCGCCAGAAAATAGTCTTGATAACCCACAAGTATAGGGGATCGCAACAGTTTTCGAGGGTAGAGTATTCAACCCAAATTTATTGATTCGACACAAGGGGAGCTAAAGAATATTCTCAAGTATTAGCAGCTGAGTTGTCAATTCAACCACACCTGGAAAACTTAATATCTGCAGCAAAGTATTTAGTAGCAAAGTAATATGATAGTAGCGGTAACAGTAGCAAAAGTAATAGTTTTGGTTTTATAGTGATTGTAAATGTAGCAACAGAAAAGTAAATAAGCGAAGATCAATATGTGAAAAGCTCATAGGCAATGGATCAGTGATGGATAATTATGTCGGATGTGATTCTTCATGCAATAGTTATAACCTAGGGTGACACAGAACTAGCTCCAATTCATGAATGTAATGTAGGCATGTATTCCGAATATAGTCATACGTGCTTATGGAAAAGAACTTGCATGACATCTTTTGTCCTACCCTCCCGTGGCAGCAGGGTCCTATTGGAAACTAAGGGACATTAAGGCCTCCTTTTAATAGAGTACCGAACCAAAGCATTAACACTTAGTGAATACATAAACTCCTCAAACTACGGTCATCACCGGTAAGTATCCCGATTATTGTCACTTCGGGGTTAACGGATCAAAACACATAATAGGTGACTATAGACTTGCAAGATAGGATCAAGAACTCACATATATTCATGAAAACATAATAGGTTCAGATCTGATATCATGGCACTCGGGCCCTAGTGACAAGCATTAAGCATAGCAAAGTCATAGCAACATCAATCTCAGAACATAGTGGATACTAGGGATCAAACCCTAAAAAGACTAACTCGATTACATGATAAATCTCATCCAACCCATCACCGTCCAGCAAGCCTATGATGGAATTACTCATGCACGGCGGTGAGCATCATGAAATTGGTGATGGAGTAAGGTTGATGATGATGATGGCGACGGATTCCCCTCTCCGGAGCCCCGAACGGACTCCAGATCAGCCCTCCCGAGAGAGATTAGGGCTTGGCGGCGGCTCCGTATTGTAAAACGCGATGAATACTTCTCTCTGATTTTTTCTCCCCAAACTTGAATATATGGAGTTGGAGTTGAGGTCGGTGGAGCGTCATGGGGCCCATGAGGCAGGGGCGCGCGCTCCCCACCCTCGTGGAATGGGTGTGGGCCCCCTGACGTTGATTCTTTCGTCAGTATTTTTATATATTCCAAAAATATACTCCGTTGATTTTCAGGTCATTCCAGGAACTTTGATTTCTGCACAAAAATAACACCATGGCAATTCTGCTGAAAACAGGGTCAGTCCGGGTTAGTTCCATTCAGATCATGCAAGTTAGAGTCCAAAACAAGGGTGAAAGTGTTTGGAGAAGTACATACGATGGAGACGTATCAATCATCCCTAGCCGTGCTAGACCGCCCTTGTGATTGGTCCAAGGCGGCAGGGGCACAACGATGTTCCTACTGGCTCGACCAGGAGTCGAACAACGTCATGATCTGCCTCCCATGCCATGCTGGGGACAATGGCTGAAGCGATGGCAAGGGCTCAGTTATTACTAGACTTCCCTCCAGCAGCGGACAAGATGGATGAGTGGAGAGCCACTATCCAAAGCCTCATTGGGTTTGCTGAGGCTAATAGGTTGCAGCTTGCGGAACCCTCTCGACGTCCGCAGATGACGCCGACAGCCCATGCTGGTGGCTGCGAACTACACTCACAGTGCATTCCCCTCCGCGGAAACCCTCCCAGGAGCAGCCACGGCGGGCCTAGTAAATTCAGCGTGTCGAAGAGCCTGATGAAATGTCATGGGCTTCGTCCGACCCACAGACTCAGCAAGATCAGCATCGCCTATTGAGGGAAAGGGGGAAGGAAGACGCATGCATCACCATTGAGCGGCGCCGCGAGGCACACCATTAATTAGACAGGCGCAATGGCCCAGATGTTGATGAACCTGCACCTAGTGTCGGGGGGTGTAGTTGCCCTATGAGGTAGGCTGCCCTGCCTTCACTCGCGAGCTGCGGCAAGTCCAATGGCCATCGTCTCGCACCTTCAATCCTGACTTGCCAGAGAAATACAACAGAAAGCTAAACCCGATAGAGTTCTTGGGCATCTATACGATTGTTGTTCAAGTTGCCGGGGGAAAGGATGAGAAGGTGCTCGCCAACTACTTTCTGTTGGCACTCAAGCCTAATGTAAGGTCCTGGCTGATGCACCTACCTAAGGATTCCATTTCCTCACGAGCAGACCTGTGCAACAAGTTTGTTGGCGCCTTTACGGGCTGCCATCAAGAGCCTGGAAAGCCCAGCGACCTGTAGGCCCTCCTACAGAAAGAGGGGGAGAGCCTGCGTAAGTACCTGCAAAGGTTCAGTCAGGTGCACCGCAATATCCTGAAGATACATCTGTCACCTATGATTGCTGCATTCCGTACGAATGTACACAATCGGAGGATGCGTGCCAAGATGAATGTTCGACTGCCAAAGACCATCAACGAACTCTATACGTTGGCGGACAAGTGTGCCCGTGCTGAGGAAGTGAGGAGAATCCCAGGGGAGGAGATTGATGTCGAAGTCGATTTAGAGGATGACGACGACGCACCACCCTAAGGAAGAAAAACTGGAAGCACAACAAGAAGCGCAAAGGGAAAGCAGTGATGGTCGTTGAAAGCTCCAGTGATCCTAGTGCTGGCAAGAAGGCGAAAACCGAGACCCCCGGCAAGGAAGCTGCCGCATGCGTTGACTGCCGGGCGATTGTGGCAGTTGAGAAAATTGGTAAATTCGATGGCCCGTACTGCAAAATCCACTGATCCAGGGGCCACGATCTCCAGGAATGCAGACAAGTTGAGCAACTTGTTGAAAAACAGAAAGCCGAGTACGAGAAGTGCGATAAGGAGAGAGGCCAAGATGGCGCTGGCAGGAAAGGTCGTGGTGGCCGTGGAGGGTGCCATGGTAAGACCAACCAGCAGAAGGAGAAGCCCACCAGAGGCCGCGAGAAAAAGGGAGGTGAAGATGATAGTGAAGAAGAGGACAGTAGGAATTTAAGAAAGCTACCAAAGCGATGTGCATTGACGGGGGTGCATCTTTGCACTCCTCTCACCGTCAGCTCAAGCAGTGGGCGCGCGAGGTCAATGCGGCAGAGCTTGCAGCAAATGTTCGGGAACCACTCAAATGGTCCCGCACGCCCATCATCTTTTATGTTGAAGACCATCCAGATCACACCACTGCGGTCGTATGCTTACCGTTGTTGGTTTCGCCGACAATCCGCAACCTCAAGGTCACAAAGATGCTGGTTGATGGCGGGGCAGGGTTGAATCTGATTTCCTCTTATGTCATCAAGAAGCTCCAAATTCCCGACGAGGACCTCAAAAGGACAGACGCATTCCAAGGGATTAACCAAGGAAGAAGCCAGCCCAAGGGAAAGATCACACTGCCGGTGAAGTTTGGTGGGGAACTAAACTACATGACTAAGAAAGTTGTGTTTGGTGTTGTCGAGCTTCCCCTACCATTTAACAGGATCCTGGTCGTCCAGCTTTGGCCAAGTTCATGGCAGCGTCCCACTACGCATATAACACTTTGAAGATGCCGGGGCCAATGGGAGTGGTCTCCATCCCGTCAGATAAGAGGGATGCGGTTATATGCGTTGACAAGATGTATAGAGATGTGGTAGCAGATGAGGACATTGAGACCCCAGCTCCCATCAAGGAAGGGAAGAAGAATAAGAAAACTAGTAAGGACAGAGATGAGGTCCCTGGGAAGCACGCCTCTTCGGAGTGTGCTGCGCCCGGCAGTGACCTGCCGGAGAGTTCAACTAGCAAGAAGTGCAAGGCTGCTCCCCCTGCAACGAAGAAGGTTTTGGCGAGGAAGGCTGGCACCGATGGTACTTTTACCATTAGTTCCACCCTTGATGATAGATAGGAAAGCGCGCCCGTTGTCTTCCTGCGGGGCGAATGTCGATGTGTTTGCATGGCAACAATCTGATATCCCCGATGTTCCCAAGGAGGTAAAAACAGAGCCCCATGTCTTCATGTTCCTCCAGATCGATCCACCAAAGCAGGAGTAGGGTGTTACGCTACCAAGCGGCGCAAACCTAGGTAAAAAGAGAGGTGTCACCCCCACCCCGCCCTGTTGCCTTTGCTCTTTGTGCAAATGTGACCGTCCCCCGCCGAACCACAAAGGGGCCTCTTGGTGCCATAGGTGATCGTGATCCACCACGACAAAATGGGACATGAATATTTTTGGCGTGGTTCTGATAGGTAGTGCTATCATACATCCACGTTGATGGAGACATCAACCCACAAAGGGTAACGACTGTGCGAGTCCACGGAGGGATCCCCCGACAATGGGTCCACGAATAAACAACCTTGTCTATCCCACCACGGCCATCGCTCATGAAGGACTTGCCTCACTCGGGTAGATCTTCACGAAGTAGGCGATCTCCTTTCCCTTACAAACTTCTTGGTTCAACTCCACATCATGTCGGAGGCTCCTAAGCAACACCTAACCAATGTAGGAGACACCACTCTCCAAGAGGTAATAAACAATGTGTTGGTGATGAACTCCTTGCTCTTGTGCTTCAAATGATAGTCTCCCCAACACTAAACTCTCTCTCATAGATTTGGTTATGGTAGAAGAAGGATTTGAGTGGAAAGCAACTTGGGGAAGGCTAGAAATCAAGGTTTAAATGGTAGGATTGGAATCTCTTGATCTCAACACATGAACAGTTGGTTCTCTCTCAGAAAATGAATGATGGAAGTGTAGGCAGATTCTGATGGCTCTCTCTCGTGATGGAGAGGGGGTGGAGATGTATATATAGACTCCACACAAAATCCAACCGTTACAGTTTTGACCAAACTCGGTGGCTGATACGTCTCCAACATATCTATAATTTTTGATTATTCCATGCTATTATATTACCTGTTTTGGATGTTTTATATGCATTAATATGCTATTTTATATTATTTTTGGGACTATCCTATTAACCTAGAGCCCAGTGCCAGTTTCTGTTTTTTCCTTGTTTTTGAGTTTCGCAGAAAAGGAATACCAAACGGAGTCCAAACGGAACGAAACCTTCACGATGATTTTCCTTGGACCAAAAGACAACCAGGAGACTTGGAGATGAAGTCGGAGGAGCCACGAGGCGGCCACAAGGATGGAGAGACCACCCAGGGGGTAGAGCGCACCCCCACCCTTGTGGGCCCTCTGTGTGTCTCCTGACCTAATTCTTTCACCTATATATTCCCAAATATCCCCAAACCACCAGAAGCATCCATGAAAAAACCTTTCCACTATTGCAACCTTCTGTACCCGTGAGATCCCATCTAGGGTCCTTTTCCGGCACCCTGCCGGAGGGGGATTCGATCACGGAGGGCTTCTACATCAATTCTATTGCCCTTCCGATGAAGCATGAGTAGTTTACCTCAGACCTACGGGTCCATAGCTAGTAGCTAGATGGCTTCTTCTCTCTCTCTCTTTGATTATCAATACCATGTTCTCCTCAATGTTCTTAGAGATCTATTCAATATAATACTTTTTTGCGGTGTGTTTGCCGAGATTCGATGAATTGCGGATTTATGATCAGCTTATCTATGAATATTATTCGAATCTTCTCTGAATTCTTTTATGCATGATTTGGTATTTTTGTAATTCTCTTCGAACTATCGGTTTGGTTTGGCCAACTAGATTGGTTTTTCTTGCAATGGGAGAAGTACTTAGCTTGGTTAAATCTTGCGGTGTCCTTTCTAGTGACACTAGGGGCAGCAAGGCACGTATTGTATTGTTGCCATCGAGGATAAAAAGATGGATTTTTCATCATAGTGCTTGAGTTTATTCCTCTACATCATGTCATCTTACTTAATGCCTTACTCTATTCTTCATGAACTTAATACTCCAGATGCAGGCAGGAGTCGGTCGATGTGTGGAGTAATAGTAGTAGATGCAGAATCGTTTCGGTCTACTTGACACGGACGTGATGCCAATATTCATGATCATTGCCTTAGATATCGTCATAACTTTGCGCTTTTCCATCAACTGCTCGGCTATAATTTGTTCACCCACAATATTATTTGCTATCTTGAGAGAAGCCTCTAGTGAAACCTATGGCCCCCAGGTCTATTTTTCATCATATAAGTTTCCGATCTACAATATTAGTTTCCTATCTACTATTTTTGCGAACCTTTTACTTTCCGATCTATAAACCAAAAATACCAAAAATATTTACTTTACCGTTTATCCATCTCTACCAGATCTCACTTTTGCAAGTAACTGTGAAGGGATTGACAACCCCTTTATCGTGTTGGGTGTAAGTTGTTTGATTGTTTGTGGAAGTATTAGGTGATTTGTGCGTTGTCTCCTACTAGATTGATACCTTGATTCTCAAACTGAGGGAAATGCTTATCTCTACTTTGCTGCATCACCCTTTCCTCTTTAGGGGAAAAACAAATGCAAGCTTAAGAAGTAGCAGTGGCACCTATCAGAAATCTTGGTGACACCGACCTGTGCAAAATATGAACCTTAGGAATCTCGGTGAGACCGACGGGAATAACATTGAGGGACCGATGTACAATGGCTTAGGGAAAACCTCGTCTCGGTGGCACCAATTACATCAACTCAGTGGGACCGAAGTGAAGCAATAAGGCAACAGAGAGTTGGTCAAGCCATCTTGGTGGGACCTAAATAATTGCAACTAGCAACAAAGAGCTGGCAAGGCCATCTCGGTGGGACCGAGATCCATATCGGTGGATCCCATTTGTTAGGGTTTGGTAGTGGCTAAGTCCAGAAGAACTCGGTGTCTCCGGATAGGAAATATCAGTTGGGCCGAGTTGGAAAGTAGGGTTTAGACACATTTGGATGGAGAAAGTGGTTGAGGTTTTTGGAGCAATAGCACTAAGCACTTTGCGCAAAAGGATCATTAAGCAACACCTCATCCCCTTTTAATAGTATTGGCTTTCCTATGGACTCAATGTGATCTTGCATCACTTAACCAAAAATGTCGAGTCTTGAGCTTTTGCCAATCCATTTCCTTAGCATTTTGAGGGGTCCACAATCACTAGTCCTTGCGATGCCAATCATTGAACATCCTGAAATATTTAGCTTAAGTGGACATTAGTTCAATGAGATATGTGTTTCTATGAATTACCAAAACCACCCGGGGATTAGTCACACTTTTAGAATTTAATGACGTCTCCCTGGAAACGATGCTAGTTATTTCTGCTACTTGTGAGCTACATTGGGATTTCCCCCGAAGAGGAAGGGTGAAGCAATATAGTAGCGGAGAAGTATTCCCCTCTGTGAGAACCAAGGTTATCGGACCAATGGGAGAACCACACAAATTCTCATCTTCGGCACCTACACACAAAAGCAAATACTTGCACCCAACGCGGGTAAGAGGGTTGTCAACCCCCTTGAACTCGTTACTTGCAAGGATTAAATCTTGTAGTTGTCGATAGATAAAATGAAAAGTAAAATATAAAGTATAAAATTGTAGCAAGGTACTTTTGGTTTTTGCAATATGGTTAAAGTGGACCCGGGGCCATAGTTTTCACTAGGGGCTTCTCTCTCAAAACAATATCATACTGATGTCTACTACGCAACTTTATTCTTGTAGACACGTGTTGGGCCTCCAAGCGCAGAGTTTTGTAGGATAGTAGCAATTTTCCCTCAAGTGGATGACCTAAAGTTTATCAATCTGTGAGAGGTGTAGGATGAAGATGGTCTCTCTCAAATGACCCTGCAACCAAATACAAGAAATCTCTTGTGTCCCCAACACACCCAATACAATGGAAAATTGTATAGCTTCACTAGTTTGGCAAAGAGATGATGATAAAAGTGTAATATTGATGGTAGAAATATATTTTTATAATCTGAATAAATAAAAACAACAAGGTAGCAAATAGTAAATGGCCACAAAAATGGTGTTGCAATGCTTAAAAACAATGCCTAGGGTCCGTACTTTCAATAGTGCAGTCTCCCAACTGTGCTAACATAGTTGGATCATATGATTATCCCTCAAAGTGCAACAAAGAATCACTCTCGAGTTCCTATTAGCAGAGAACAAAAGATAGAAATTGTTTGTAGGGTATGAGACCACCTCAAAGCTATTCTTTCCGTTCGATCTATTCAAGAGTTCGTACTAAAATAATGCAAAGTTATTTTTTCCGTTCGATCTATCCTAGAGTTCGTACTAGAATAACACCAAAGCATATTCATATTCGTAATACTCAATCCACACAAAGAACTACAAAGAGACCCCAAAGTTCCTATTAGAGAAGAGATAATAAAAACATGCATCAAACCCTATGCATATATTACCCCAATATCACCACAGGAATCCGCAAGTTGAGTGCCATAACATATATCAAGTGAATAATAAGATACCCCATTGTCACCTCAAGTATTCATACCACAAGACATACATCATGTATTCTCAAATCCGAACATTCAATCCGACAAGACAAAACTTCAAAGGGTAAAGATTCAATTCATCACATCATATGATCCGACTACATTAAAAAAAGCCCATGATATAGATCACGAGAGAGAGAGAGAGATTAATCACATAGCTACTGGTACAAACCCTCAGCCCTGAGGGTGGACTACTCCCACCTCATCGTGGTGGCCGCCGGGATAATGAAGATGGCCACCGGAGATGATTCCCCCCTTCGGCAGGGTGCCGGAATGGGTCTAGATTAGTTTCCGGTGGCTACGGAGCCCTACGGCGGCGGAACTTCTGATCTAGGTTAACCCCGAGGGGTTTCAGAATATTTGGGAATTTATAGTGCAAATAAGGCAGCTCTGGCCCGTTGGGTTCCTTCTGGTCCAAAAAAATCTCCAAAAAGTTTTGTGGTGTTTGGACTCCATTTGATATTGATTTCCTGCGATGGAAAAAACAAGCAAAAAACAGCAACTGGCACTTGGCACTGAGTCAATAGGTTAGTACCAAAAAATGATATAAAGTTTCTATAAAATGATTGTAAAACATCCAAGAATGATAATATATTGGCATGAATACTTCATAAATTACAGATACGTTGGAGACGTATCACATATGATATGTGGACAAATTACTACTGAGCAATTGATAGAAAAGCGCATAGTTATGATTTTACTCATGGCAATGATCACACATATAGGCATCATGTCCATTGATACGAGTGCGTCGTATCTATAATTTTTGATTGTTTCATGCCAATATTATACAACTTTTATAAACTTTTGGCAACATTTTATATGATTTATTTGGACTAACATATTGATCCAGTGTGAGTTCTTGTTTGTTGCATGTTTTTTGTTTCGTAGAAAATCCATATCAAACGAAGTCCAAACGCGATAAAATTTTACGGAGAATTGTTTTGGAATATATGTGATTTTTGGGACTTGGAATCAACGCTCACAGAGGCCCACGACCTCCACAACCCACTAGGGCGCGCCAGGCACCCCCACGCCCAGGTGTGTTGTGCCCACCCCGTAAGGCGGTTGGGGCCCTTCTTCTAGCACCAGAAAGATAATTTATGGAAAAAATCATGTAAAAATTTCAGTGCAATTGGAGTTATGGCTCTCCGTGAATTTAAGAAACCATGAAGGGCCAGATCTGGGGAACACGAAACAGAAGAGAACAGAGAGGGAGATCCAATCTCGGAGGGGATCCCGCCCCTCCATCACCATGGAGGCCATGGACTAGAGGGCGAACTCTCCTCCCATCTAGGGGGAGGCCACGGAATAAGAAGAAGGAGGGGGGCTCGCTCCCCCTCTCTCCCGGTGGCGCCGGAACGCTGCAGGGGCAAGGATCATGACGGCGATCTACATCAACAATCTTGCTACCGTTAACACCAACTTTCTCCCCCTCTATGCAGCGGTGTAACACCTCTTCTCCCTGTTGTAATCCCTACTTAAACATGGTGCTCAACTCCATATATTATTTCCCAATGATCTATGGTTATCCTATGATGTTTGAGTAGATCCATTTTGTCCTGTGGGTTAATCGTGATCTTGGTTGGTATGATTGTATATTTTATTTATGGTGCTGTCCTACGGTGCCCTCCATCTTGCGCAAACATGAGGGATCTCCGCTGTAGGGTGATGCAATACGTTCATGATTTGCTTATGGTGGGTTGCGAGAGTGACATAAACCCGAGTAGGTGGGTTGTTGCATATGGGATAAAGAGGACTTGATACTTAATGCTATGGTTGGGTTTCATGACCTTAATGATCTTTAGTAGTTGTGGATGCTTGCTAGAGTTCCAATCATAAGTGCATATGATCCAAGTAGAGAAAGTGTGTTAGCTCATGCCTCTCCCTCATATAAAATTGCAAGAATGACTACCGGTACTTGTTATCGATTGCCTAGGGACAAATGACTTTTCTTGTTGACAAAAGCTATCCACTTTTATTACCTCGCAATTTATTCGTAGTTTTATTCTTGCAAAGTACTCGTAGTTTTATTATTGCAAATAGTTTCATACTTGTTCTAGGTAAAGCAGACGTCAAGTGTGCGTAGAGTTGTATAGGTGGTCGATAGAACTTGAGGGAATATTTGTTCTACCTTTAGCTCATCGTTGGGTTCGACACTCTTATTTATCGAACAAGGCTACAAACGATCCCCTATACTTGTGGGTTATCAAGACCTTTTTCCGGCGCCGTTGCCGGGGAGAAATAGTGTGGGATGAATATTCTCGTGTATGCTTATTTTCTTTATCACTAAGTAATTTTTATTTTTTGCTCTTGTTTTCTATCTCTGGTTATGGGTAGGAAACGCAAAATACCAAAAAAACTTAGTTGTATCTACTAAACCAATGGTTGAAGAACCACCCAAAATCTATCCTACTACTGAAGGTTTCTATTTGGATCATCTTCGATCCATTTGTGCTCGTGATAAAAACCCAACTAGCTTAGTTGAGGGAAAATAATTAAATGAGCATGCTTATTTTGTGCGACACCGCTTATCTCAAAAAGGGAAAATTTTGTGGTATCATATTAATAGTTTGTATTGCTATGCTTTGAATTTATGTGAAATACATGATTTTACTTGTTGTTCCGAAGACCCTAAGAAACACCTTTTCTTCCAATGTGAGTTTAAGGATAATGGAATCTTATCTTCTTATGCCAAGCGTGTTTATAATTACTTTGATATTGAACAAATTGAAGAATTTGTTGCTTTTAAGGGTGCCGATGAAGTTGCTTCTTTGATTGAAAAGTATGATGCCACTCTTTACAAATCTGGAAATTTTGTCATACTTAAATATTGCTATGAAAATTATTATTCTAATGTATATATTAAACCATATATTGAGGACTTCTCCGTTGTCCAAGAAGAGATTAACATTTTGCAGGTGTCTATGGAAGAAGAAATTGATGAAACTATGAGCTCATTGGATGAAAAAGATGAGGAGGAGAGCAAAGAACAAAAGGAGGAAGAGCGGATTGATCACTCGTGCCCACCTTATTATGAGAGTAACTCTTCAACCCATACATTATTTAATATCTCGTCATTCTTACCGAAGGATGAATGCTATGATAATTTCTATGATCCCATTGATTCTTTTGAAACATCCCTTTTTGATGAACTTGATGCTTGTTATGCTTGTGGCCATGATGCCAATATGAATTATGCTCATGGAGATGAACTTGATATTGTTCCTTATATTAAGAACGAAATTATTGCTATTGCACCCACACATGATAGTCCTATTATCTTTTTGAATTCTCCCAACTACACTATATCGGAGAAGTTTGCACTTATTAAGGATTACATTGATGGGTTGCCTTTTTACCGTCGCACATGATAATTTTGATGAATGTAATATGCATGTTCTTGCTGCTCCTACTTGCAATTATTATGAGAGAGGAACTATATCACCACCTCTCTATGTTTCCAACACAAAAAAATTGCAAGAAACTTATTATGTTGTGTATTGGCCTTGACTTGATGTGCATGAATTATTCTTTTATGACATGCCGATGCATAGGAAGAGAGTTAGACTTCAACATTGCATGATATATGTTGCATTGTGCTCACTACTAAATACCAAATCATTGTTAATTAAAATTGGCTTTGATATTCCTTGGGATCCGGGTGGATTCATTACTTGAGCACTTTATGCCTAGCTTAATGGCTTTAAAGAAAACGCTGCCAGGGAGACAACCCGGAAGTTTTACGGAGTCTTTATTTCTGTTGAGTGCTTTTATATAGTTTAAAAACAAAAAATATAGAGGGGAACCTAAAAACTTTTCAAAAAGGAAAGTGAAAGTGAGAGAGACGAGCATTGTTGAAGTGGGGGAGCTCCTTGAACTTTGTTCATGCCCATGGAAACTTTGTGAATATTAATTATAGAAACTTTTTAACAAAAATAATTATCCCCTTGTACAAATCCATTGTATTATATCATGTGCAAAGATTTGCCTTTAGGATGATTAGATTGCTTGTTGGTATGTGCAGTGCAGAAACATAAACTTTGGCTGTGGCGCGTGAATTTTCATTTTTTACTGGCATGTAAAAAGCTTCAGAAACTTTTTGCACAGTCTTGCTATACAAAATGTTTATTTTTTCCTAATTTTTCAGAATTTGTAGAGTTACAGAAGTATGGTTAATGTTCAGATTGCTACAGACTGTCCTGTTTTTGACAGATTCTGTTTTTGATGCATTGTTTTGCTTGTTTTGATGAAACTATCAATTTAACGGTGGTATGAGCCATGGAAAAGTTATATTACAGTAGCTACAATGCAAAAACAAAATATGAATTGGTTTGCAACATTATTTAAAGTAGTGATTTGCATTATTATACTAACAGATCTCACGAGGTTTCTGTTGAGTTTTGTGTGGATGAAGTGATCAAATATCGAGGAGGTCTGGATATGAGTGATACGTCTCCAACGTATCTACTTTTCCAAACACGTTTGCCCTTGTTTTGGACTCTAACTTGCACGATTTGAATGGAACTAACCCGGACCGACGCTGTTTTCAGCAGAATTGCATGGCGTTATTTCTGTGCAGAAATAAAAGTTCTCGGAATGACCTAAAAATCAACGAAGATTATTTTTGGATTATATAAAAAATACTGGCGAAAGAACCAAGGCCAGGGGGCCCACACCCTGTCCACGAGGGTGGGGGGCGCGCCTACTCCCTGGGTGAGCCCCCTGCCTCGTGGGCCCCCTGGTGCCCCACCGACATCAACTCCAACTCTATATATTCACGTTCGGGGAGAAAAAATGGGAGAGAAGGATTCATCGCATTTTACGATACGGAGCCGCCACAAAGCCCTAATCTCTCTTGGGAGGGCTGATCTGGAGTCCGTTCGGGGCTCCAGAGAGGGGAATCCGTCGCCATCGTCATCATCAACCTTCCTCCATCACCAATTTCATGATGCTCACTGTCGTGCGGGAGTAATTCCATCGTAGGCTTGCTGGATGGTGATAGGTTGGATGAGATTTATCATGTGATCGAGTTAGTTTTGTTAGGGTTTGATCCCTAGTATCCATTATGTTCTAAGATTGATGTTGCTATGACTTTGCTATGCTTAATGGTTGTCACTAGGGCCCGAGTGCCATGATTTCAGGTCTGAACCTATTATGTTTTCATGAATATATGTGAGTTCTTGATCCTATCTTGCAAGTCAATAGTCACCTATTATGTGCTATGATCCATTAACCCTGAAGTGACAATAATCGGGATACTTACCAGTGATGATCGTAGTTTGAGGAGTTCATGTATTCACTAAGTGTTAATGCTTTCGTCTGGTACTCTATTAAAAGGAGGCCTTAATATCCCTTAGTTTCCAATAGGACCCCGTTGCCAAGGGAGGGTACGACAAAAGATATCATGCAAGTTCTTTTCCATAAGCATGTATGACTATATTCGGAATACATGCCTACATTACATTGATGAACTGGAGCTAGTTCTGTGTCACCCTATGTTATAACTGTTGCATGAGGAATTGCATCCGACATAATTACCCATCATTGATCCATTGCCTACGAGCTTTTCACATATTGATCTTCGCTTATTTACTTTTCCGTTGTCACTGTTACAATCACTACAAAACCAATATTGTTACTTTTGCTACCATTACCGGTACTATCATATTACTTTTCTACTAAATACTTTGCTGCAGATATTAAATCTTTTAGGTGCAGTTGAATTGACAACTCAACTGTTAATACTTGAGAATATTCTTTGGCTCCCCTTGTGTCGAATCAATAAATTTGGGTTGAATATTCTACCCTCGAAAACTGTTGCGATCCCCTATACTTGTGGGTTATCAAGACTATTTTCTGGCGCCGTTGCCGGGGAGCATAGCTCTATCCTTTGAGTTACTTGGGATTTATATCTACTGATCACTATGAAGAACTTGAAAGATAAAAGAACCAAGATTTTTCCCTCAACTACGAGAGGAGGTAAGGAACTGCCAGCTAGCTCTGCACTTGATTCACGTTCTATTTTGAGTAAACTTGCGACACCTACTCCTGCTATTCATTCTGATATATCGAATGTTATTTATGATGCCACTTCTGCTTTGCATGATGCTTATGATGAAACTACTTCTATGCTTGATACTACTGTGCCATTACGTGAATTTCTTGATGAACAACTTGCTAGGGTTAGAGAGAATGAAATTATTGAAACTGATAGTATTGATGAAAGTGATGATGAAGATTCTCCCCCTAGATATGAATTGCCTGTTGTGCCTGAGGGTTATGTTATGGATGAAGAAACTGCTAGAGACTTTTTAGCTTGCAATGATCGATATGATCTTAATAAATTATTAGTTAAGCTGGAAGAAAAATCCTTGAATGCTAGAATGAAATATGACCCTGCTTTTGCTACTTCACCTATCTATATTTCCGATAAGGATTATTATTTCTCTGTCGATCCAGAGTAAATTACTTTGGTTGAATCTGATCCTTTCTATGGCTACAAATCTGAAACTGTTGTGGCACATCTTACTGAATTAAATGATATAGTCACCCTATTCACTAATGATGAGAAAACTCGCTACTATTATATCCTTAAGTTATTTCCGTTCTCATTAAAGGGTGATGCTAAAACATGGTTTAATTCTCTTGATCCTGGTTATGTGCGTAGTCCCCAGGATATGATTTATTACTTCTCTGCTAAATATTTCCCCGCTCATAAGAAACAAGCTACTTTAAGGGAAATATATAATTTTGTGCAAATTGAAGAAGAGAGTCTCCCACAAGCTTGGGGGAGGCTTCTCCAATTACTTAATGCTTTGCCTGATCATCCTTTCAAGAAAAATGAAATACTTGATATCTTTTATAATGGACTAATGGATGCTTCCAGGGACCACCTGGATAGTTTTGTTGGTTGTGTTTTCAGGGAAAGAACCGTTGATCAAGGTGAATTGCTATTGAATAATATGTTGAGTAATGAAAATGATTGGACACTTCCTGAACCAACTCCTAAGCCAACTCCGAAGAAAAGGGGTATTTTATTTCTCAGTCCTGAAGATATGCAAGAGGCAAAGAAATCTACGAAAGAAAAGGGTATTAAAGCTGAAGATGTTAAGAATTTACCACCTATTGAAGAAATACATGGTCTTTATAACCCAACACAGGTAGTAAAGGTAAATTCTCTCTATAGATTTTATGAAGGTGATATTCCTCGTTATAAGTCTGCTAGCCAATGCTTAGATGAGTTTGATAATTTTATTGTTAAACAAGAAAACTTCAATGCTTATGTTGGTAGACAATTGAAACGTAATGCTTATATGATTGAACACTTGAGTGATTATATGTCTAGAGTTAAAGGTGAACTTAAACTCATTAGTAAACATGATTCTATGGTTACCACTCAAGTAGAACAAGTACTTAAAGCTCAGAATAATTTGCTCAACGAATTAAATAATAAGAAAAATGATAATGATGTTAGAGTTGTGACTAGAGGGGGTAAAATGACTCAGGAACCTTTGTATCCTTAGGGCCACCCTAAGAGAATCGAGCAAGATTCTCAGAGAACTAATGTTGATGCACCTAATTCTTCTAAGAAGAAGAAAAAGAAAAATGATAGGACTTTGCATGCTTCTAGTGAACCTGTTGTTGACACACCTGAGAATCCCAATGATATTTCTATTTCTGATGCTGAAACACGATCTGGTAATGAACATGAACCTAGTGATAATAATGATGATGTTCATGTTGATGCTCAACCTAGTAATAATAATGATGAAGAGATTGAACCTGCTGTTGATCTTGATAACCCACAATCAAAGAATCAACGTTATGATAAGAGAAACTTCGTTGCTAGGAAGCACGGTAAAGAAACAGAACCATGGGTTCAGAAACCCATGCCCTTTCCTCCTAAACCATCCAAGAAAAAAGGATTATGAGGATTTTGAGCGCTTTGCTGAAATGATTAGACCTATCTTTTTGCGTACGCGTTTGACTGATATTATTAAAATGAATCCTTATGCTAAGTATATGAAAGATATTGTTACAAATAAAAGAAAAATATCGGAAGCTGAAATTTCCACCATGCTTGCCAATTACAATTTTAAGGGTGGAATACCAAAGAAACTAGGAGATCCAGGAGTGTTATGTCTCTCTCTTTATATCGTAGACTTGATTTGAATAAGTTAACACCTACTGAAATATCTTTGCAAATGGCTGATAAATCAACTGCTATACCTGTCGGTATTTGTGAGGATGTGCCTATTATGGTTGCAAATGTTACTATTTTAATGGATTTTGTTATTCTTGATATTCCCAAGGATGATAGTATGTAGATTATCCTTGGTAGACCCTTTTTTAATACTGCATGGGCTGTTACTGATTGCAACAAAGGCAATGTCACTTTTCATGTTAATGGTAATGAGCATACGGTACACTTTCCGAGGAAACAACCTGAAGTCCACAGTATTAATTCTATTGGAAAAACTTCAACAATTATTATAGGAGGTTTTGAATTTCCTCTTCCTACTGTCAAGAAGAAATATGATATTCTTATTGTTGGGGATATGAATATGCCCGTTGAGGTAACCTAGTCTCCGGTTTCATGTTATTCGAAAAGAGTTTGTTAACAAGACTTGATCAACCTTGTTAGTGGATTCCTTTTGATGAGCATGAGATGGATGAAGTTAGAAAGCACAACTTTCTGTACCCCCTTTTTTACTTTCTGTTATTTAGATTTAATAAAGCAAAAATAGTTTTTTTGTCTGTTTTCTGAATTATCCATGCAATAAAAAATACCCCAAAAATAAAAATTCTCCAAATGCCCCGAAAATTAAATATGATTTTTTCTAGAATATTTAAGAATTATTGGCATTGAGAACACACCAGGGGGACTCACCACCTGGCAATGTGGGTCAAGGGCGCGCCCACCCCGTGATCGCGCCCCCTGCCTCGTGGGCCCCTCGTGGCCCCCCTCCACTTATTCTTGCAACCACACACTTCGTCTTCCTCCAGAAAAAATCACCCACCAGCTCAAACCCGAGCTCTAGCTCATCTTGCTGCCATTGAGAACACACCGGGGTGCTCACCATGTGCCCACGAGGGTGGAGGGCGCGCCCTACCCCCCTGGGCGCCCCCTGCCTCATGGACCCCATGTGGGCCCCAACACTTATTCTTGCACCAACACACTTCGTCTTCCTCCAGAAAAAATCATTCACCAGCTCAAACCCGAGTTCTAGCTCATCTTGCTGCCATTTTCGTTCTCCTTGCTCAAAGCTCCATTCACAAAACTGCTTTCGGGGATTGTTCTTCGGTATGTGACTCCTACAATGATCCAATTAATTTATTCATTGCAAATTTTTGCTGCTTAGGTGACCCTGTTCTTGAGCTTGCATGTCAAATTTATTTGGTCCCAAGTAGTTCTATTGCATGATATGGCCTCTAGGCACTTGTAGGAGTAGTTGCTGTCAATTTTATTGAGTTTGGTTCACTTTTATTCACTATAAGAAATATGTCAAATTGTGACCCTCACTATTGGTCTCTGAAAGGTCATTGTTTTTCATTTGCGACCTTTTTTGACCAAAAACAGATGGTCAAAAGCTGGCGGTCGTAAACTGAAATTAACGACCTTCTCTGTGAGAAGGTCGTAGATGTTTACGACCAAAAGAGAAGGTCGTTGAACCCATGACCTTTTGTTTTGGTCACTGGATGTCTGCCCAGGCCACGTCGGATCCAACGTGGTATCTGACGTGGCAAAATTGCGACCAATTGAAAAGGTCACTGACAAGATTCAGCTCGGTCCAATTTGGTGTTTTAGATGGGCCGAGCCCAACAATTCGGCCTTTTTTATATTTTTTCCATCAATTTTTGGTCGGGATCATGGGCCAAGCCCAATATGGCAGCCTTTTTTTATTGTTGGGCCGCGGCCATTTTGGCTAAACAATTTCATTTCTTTTTTTATTAAATGGGTCCACTAGTCAGATGGGTCCCAATTATTAGGTTCTGGTAACAGGTTTCCATTTGTCAGGTAAGTGGGTCCCATCTATCAAACTCATATTCTTCATATTTCAAGCAGTATTTAGATTGGCATAGACAAAAAACACACATAATACTTAAACAAGAGCAACCAGATCACATAATACAAGCTCTATCCGTGCCATTACAAAGGGCCATGTATAATACAATAGTTTACAAGCTCTACAAGTGTAATATAGTACTACTTCACAAGCTCCTGGACTCGCTGGACTCTCTCATATTTCTATGCAACTTCAACAGGACAAAAACTTTGGTAGTCAGGCTGGAACCATAGTCAGATGAACAACACGCCAGACTCGCTCGATGGCGATAATCAGGGCTGAGACCAAACGAAACAGCAACATGGCTTCCTCTGTCATCCTGTTACATCAATTAGAGAAGAATGAGAAAAACTGGGGCAAATATATTATGAACAGACCATTCAAGAAAAGTACATGTATTTAGAATGATAACACAAATTCATCTAGTACCATGTTTTTTGTTGTCGAGCTAGTTAAAATGAGATAGTAGTTCATATAAGAAACAGAGACACAATATGAATATGCATGGCACATATGCAAGTTGTGCAAAAAACTGCACTACAACACATTGCGCCTAAAACAAAATACCATTCTACTATCATGACCATACATTCAACTGGCAAGATCTAACAATACTCGTCAGCAGACGCATACTAACATCACAAAGGCAGGAGAGAATAAAGGGAACCAAGGAAGATACATGTGGATGATAGTGTCGACGATGATCTAGATTGAGTTAGCATTGATGAGGAAGTGGATGGTGTCCATGGTGTGGTTTAGATGCACACAACCATGAGCTTCTTGCCGATGTTGCATCCGTTCGCTCGACGATGGGTAGCAATGCATCCAAGTAGAACAAAACCATCAACATTAACCCACAGCTTCAAGTACAAGCAAGTATATATCAAGTGACAGTGAAAACAAGTTGAGAAAAACACTGTAAATATCTATTTCATGTCATGCAGAATTCAAACCGAATAAACCTATGCAAATGAAGGTGAAATATTACAAAGAAAGTACTCATCAGGTAGCATGCATACAAAATCTCTATGTTGGCAGTAGTAAATACTCTCTGTGTTAGTAGTAGTAAAACTCATGCAGTACCAAGTTAACAACTTCGAGTCAGAAAAGCTAGAAGTGTCTCTTAAGAGAGACCAGAACTTAGAATTAAGGCACATATCATATTCTAAATAGCATCAGCACCATGGTAGTAACAATTAACAGTAGTAGGACATCAATGGGGCACAACTTAGTTAACTAGTAGTAGTAGTAGTAGTAGTAGTAGTAGTAGTAGTAGTAGTAGTAGTAGTAGTAGTAGTAGTAGTAGTAGTAGTAGTAGTAGTAGTAGTAGTAGTAGTATAGTAGTAGTAGTAGTGGTAGTAGTAGTAGTAGGTAGTAGTAGTAGTAGTAGTAGTAGTAGTAGTAGTAGTAGTAGTAGTAGTAGTAGTAGTAGTAGTAGTAGTAGGTAGTAGTAGTAGTAGTAGTAGTAGTATATATATTAATTTGACTAAACTGAACCAACACCACAAGTCTGTATACAATGAAGTTACTAGGTAGGGATCATATAACATGAGGCAGATGGATGATTAGCAAACATGCTGGGTGGCCAAGAAATGAACAACATATACAATACTTCTACTACTGTAATAGTTAAAATGATGAGACAAAGGACAGCAGCATGCAGAGTTCCTGATGCACTGGAGTGGCCCAACTCGACTGCACCACACCGAGGCACTGTTGTTCCATCCAGCTCGACCATGTGCAAGCTTCATCATCACCGTGGAGGTCCCGGTGGTCGTTGTCGGTGTCAAAACCGGCGGATCTCGGGTAGGGGGTCCCGAACTGTGCATCTAGGCCGGATGGTAATAGGAGGCAAGGGACACGAAGTTTTACCCAGGTTCGGGCCCTCTCGATGCAGGTAAAACCCTACGTCATGCTTGATTAATATTGATGATATGGGTAGTACAAGAGTAGATCTACCACGAGATCAGAGAGGCTAAACGTAGTAGTAGTAGTAGTAGTAGTAGTAGTAGTAGTAGTAGTAGTAGTAGTAGTAGTAGTAGTAGTAGTAGTAGTAGTAGTAGTAGTAGTAGTAGTAGTAGTATATATATTAATTTGACTAAACTGAACCAACACCACAAGTCTGTATACAATGAAGTTACTAGGTAGGGATCATATAACATGAGGCAGATGGATGATTAGCAAACATGCTGGGTGGCCAAGAAATGAACAACATATACAATACTTCTACTACTGTAATAGTTAAAATGATGAGACAAAGGACAGCAGCATGCAGAGTTCCTGATGCACTGGAGTGGCCCAACTCGACTGCACCACACCGAGGCACTGTTGTTCCATCCAGCTCGACCATGTGCAAGCTTCATCATCACCGTGGAGGTCCCGGTGGTCGTTGTCGGTGTCAAAACCGGCGGATCTCGGGTAGGGGGTCCCGAACTGTGCATCTAGGCCGGATGGTAATAGGAGGCAAGGGACACGAAGTTTTACCCAGGTTCGGGCCCTCTCGATGCAGGTAAAACCCTACGTCATGCTTGATTAATATTGATGATATGGGTAGTACAAGAGTAGATCTACCACGAGATCAGAGAGGCTAAACCCTAGAAGCTAGCCTATGGTATGATTGTTGTTCTGTATGTCGTCCTACGGACTAAAACCCTCCGGTTTATATAGACACCAGAGAGGGTTAGGGTTACACAAAGTCGGTTACAATGGTAGGAGATCTGCATATCCATATCGCCAAGCTTGCCTTCCACGCCAAGGAAAGTCCCTTCCGGACACGGGACGAAATCTTCAATCTTGTATCTTCATAGTCCAGGAGTCCGGCTGAAGGTATAGTCCGGCCATCCGAACACCCCCTAATCCAGGACTCCCTCAGTAGCCCCTGAACCAGGCTTCAATGACGACGAGTCCGGCGCGCAGATTGTCTTCGGCATTGCAAGGCGGGTTCCTCCTCCAAGTACTTCATAGAAGATTTTGAACACAAAGATAGTGTCCGGCTCTGCAAAATAAGTTTCCACATATTTCCATAGAGAGAATAACATTTACACAAATCTAATTTGCTGACGTATTCCGTAGTATGTCACACCACGGCCAAGCCTTTATCCGAGTCGTTTCATTATCCCACCTCAGTGCGTCATGCGAGGTGGTTTCCTTGGCACGTCTTGTTAAAGCAGAGATCGTGTCCCCTTATTCCAGGATTCTCATCAATACGGGCGTGGGTAACCCAACTGCTTCTAGGACTCCTAGATTATAGGCAAATCCAAACGGACACGGAGAGGACGCTTGATATTCACCCTCTTTATAAAGGGACAAGGCTTTTATTTTTCCCTCCCATGCTCAATCGAATCCTTCCCCCACCTCAAGCTCAAACGCCCAAAGTTCAGGTCAGGTGCTCCGAACCTTCAGTCATGTCCGGATCTAGCCTTCAAGGCTGATGGGTGCCTTCCTCCGTCACGGAGGAAGACATCAAAATGTTGAGGGAGGCCAGATATCTGACCGCCGAGATCTTGCATCGGCTGCCTCCCCGAGGGCAGGCCGTCCCCACCCCCGAACCCAACGAAAACGTCGTGTTCGTTTCCCACTTCCTCCGAGGTCTAGGCCTTGCTCTTGATCCTTTCATCAGGGGTTTGATGTTTTATTACGGGCTAGACTTCCATGATCTAGCCCCGGACTCCTTTCTTCATATCACGACATTCATTGTCGTGTGCGAGGCCTTCCTCCGGGTTACCCCTCACTTTGGCCTATGGCTCAAGACCTTTGAAGTAAAGCTGAAGATGATCGAGGGGAAACATGCAGCGTGTGGAGGTGCCTCAATACGCAAGATGACGGGAGCTTCGTGGCCCAAAGGTTCCATCCCAGAGGTGTCTGAATTGTGGCAACAGGAGTGGTTCTACATCACGGCTCCTAGAAGTGCCAAGTGGGCGGACGCCCCTGTTTTCCGCTCGGGCCCTCCACCACAACGGATGTCATGGATCAGCAGAGGTCTGAGCTGGGGTCCAGCCAAAGACGTGCCTATACTGCAAAGCCGCATTCGAGATCTCTTCAATGGAGATTTCAGTTTGGTTGTGGTAATACAAGTTATGCTGGTTTGTCAAGTCCAGCCTTGCAAACGCCGACCTCTTCGCCTGTGGGAGTTCAATCCCGAGGGACCGCGTGTCATTCAAAATTTTCTCGGCCTGACACACGAGGAGATGTACAAGTCATTCTTCGGACCTCAGGTGGAGTGTCCGGAAATCACCGAGGACGTGGGCCTGAGCAGTAACCTTGCCGCCGAACAGGTAAGGCATCTTTCGGCCGAACATACTATCTCTCCTTTGTTACAAAGTTATTTCTAAGGGTTCACTTTTTGACCAGGACTGGCTAACAAAGGCAAAGTTGATTCGGTGTTTGGCCCCCCTCCCTGAGGGTTTGGAGAATCCGGTATTGGAAAAGATGCTCCAGACCGCACCTTGCCCGGAGCCCTTGGAGGAAGATACTGTGGAGGATAATACAGGCGGATGCGGGCCCCCAACGCTGCCCATTCTAACCGAGGGAGCGGGCGTCTCCATGAAGGAAGACGACCAGAAGAGGAAAAGGACCACGCCCGGGGATTCGGAAGCTGAAGCTTCCAAACGGGAGAAGAAGTCTCCCACAGAGGGTCCTACCTTGGGGGGTGTTGTTGCAACAGAAAGTCCGTAGGGGGGATCAATTCTCCCGCGAGTCGTAAGTGACCCAAAATACTTTAATAGTACAGATATGCCATCTTTTTCTTCTGAGAAAATAACCACCGCATATGTCTTTGCAGTTCGGGCCTTAGCCCCTCTCAAATGAGCTCGTCTTCGGGGGATCTTCTTCCAGAGATGATGGAGAGTGAAATGCCTCCTCTGGACTCCTCCGCTCCGGAAGCGGGCGACCCAGAAGTGTCGTCACGGAGGGCCTCTCCGAGTCCGGTGAGGCCAGAAGATAATCCCATTGACCCCCGAAGCTCCCAGTGTCCGGCTCCCGAAGAGAGCAGACAAAAGAGTCCGGCACCGTCTAGTGTGCGATCGGATGTTCTGAGGGAGTTGGTGGGGCGAGCGGCCATCTCAGATGAACACCGTGTGCTGATGAATACGGTGATGGAGAGAATATCGTCTGCCGAAAGAGGATTGCATGAAGCTTTTATGAGTCTACGACAGGCTTTGAGGTACGTAAAAGAGTGTGTGATAGTCCTGCACATACTAAGTGTGCCCTGTGTAGATAGTAGCCCCTGAGACTCTGGTTGTCATCGGAAACGACGACGAACAGAGGATCATATTCCCAGGTAATAACCATACTGCCTCTATGTGCAGGTGATGGAAGCTCCGGTGGCTAGCCGGACTAGCGAGTTTGCCCATTTAGAACGGCAGTTGGATGCGGCAGACGCCGACATCGAGCTTGTTAACAAAAGGCTTGACGAGGCATAGGGTAAGTGTCATTATCTGGTAAACGCCACATAGGAGGAGGAGCATGATGCCAGTACCTTTAATATGTTGTGACTGCAGATGGAGCTACCACTGTTGAAGCCTTGCGGGCCGAACTTGCTCGAGCCAAGGAACAAGCGAGGTTGGGTAATGCGGCTACTTTGAAGGCGGCCGAAGAGTTGCAAGCTGAGAAGGCCGCGCATGGCGAGAGCCGAGACAAGATGGCCATAGAATTAAAAGCCGCCGCCGACCGTTGCCGGGTTCTTGAAAAGGAAAACCAAGCGAAGGCATCGGACCTTGAGAAGGCTGCTGCGACGAAAAAGGACCTCCGCTCTGCTATGAGGGCAAAGAAGGAGGAGCTGCGGGAAGCCGGGGATATTGTAGCTGGGAAATCCTTTATGTTGCGGAGGAAGTTCGGAGATCCATGGTATACCCCTCTAGATCGGCTGTGGAGTTCGGAGGATGTGTATATGGATTTGGCGGCGAGCGCTGCCGATGCGGCCAAGTACTTCCAGGGTCAGACGGACCGTGAAGTAGACCGGCTGTTTTGGAAACAATTCCATTCTCCCAAGCGTCCACTTTCATTGACTGACCAATTAGCCGAATGGGCCGAACTAAATAGGTTGTCCGGACTCTCCATGAGGTCTGTTGTGGATCAGCTATGGCCGGAAAGATCAAAACCGAACAGCTATTTCAGCTTGGTGCAGCAGTTCCTTGACGTGGTGCCGCGCATTAATGTGATGAAGAGGTCGGCGTGCATAGAGGGCGCACGGATGGCCTTTGCCCGTGTTAAGGCATACTGGGCGAAGATGGATGCTACCAATGTTGCAACGCGGGATTTGGCCATAGGTCGAAAGGCTGCTGAGAACTACTTTGAAGAAGTTCTTGAGGGTGCCCGTTTGATAGAGACCCAGTGCTCAAAAAATATTATGTTTGAGTGATATGTAATCTCATTGTAAGCGAAACACTTTTATAAAAAATTTATAAGGCTATTTTTATACTTTTGCCTGAAAGTAATATGATGCCTCCTGGGCGGCCGTTTATGTATACATGTGTATAACCTGAAAGATTGCAGTCATCGGCTTCAACCCCCACGCATATAATGCGGAGGTGCTCGCAAAAACACGTGTTCACACTTAACCCAACGTCTTGGTCCTATTAAGGAGGTGATAGCGGAGTGAGCGAGGCAACCGGACTATAATGCTTTAGCACTTTCACTTAGCCATAGGAGTTTGACAGTGGGGCTACTAGATAGCCCCTAGTGGCTCCGCACTCTCCCGCTTCCAGGGTGCGTACATGCCTGGCTGGAAAACGGCCCTTCGTAAAGGCGGAGGAATTCTAACATTCCCACAGGTCATCGAGTGGTTGACCAGTCTCACGCTATATCATGACAGTCAGTTTTCGGCTTTCTCTACTGAGGTGCTCGTCGGGATGAACCAGGGCACAATCGCAGCAGTTCTCCTGGTGCTACCTTAGCCGGTAAAGCGGAACGTAAGGCACCAAAACACAGGAGCCGGGCAAACCCAACATTTGACCAAAGACAATGATTCGGAGCTGATGCATATAGGGCCAAACTCGCGACGCCGAACACTCCCTAAGGTATTCGGTCTTTGTGGTATAAACTGGGCCTGAATAATGGCCTTTGTAAGAAGCCCCTTGTGTCCAGGTACGTGCATTGTTCGGGCGTGGCCACATGCCAAGACGTCAGCATCCTTCTCAACGGTGGATATGTATCAACAAGAGACAGTAAAAAAGGTTTACGCAGGGTCTTAATCTAAAAAGAATCCTTAGAGCGGGTCCCTGCTGCACGTCTGCGCCTGTGTCTCCGTTGTGCCGTATCCTGGACGGGTGTAGCACGATGATCGTCTGTAAAAGAGAGGAAGTTAAGTGAAAAAGTTGTCGTGCAAAAAGATAGTTTTTAAAAGAAACCATGTATAATTCAAGATGATAAGAAATTGCCACTTGTCTGCGCGCGTTGAGCCCCTTGTATTGACAAATAGGGGTGTGACCACTTATTCGGTATAAATAGCGGCGCCGGACTTGATTAGTTGTATCTGAGGTCTTGATGACCTATTGGATGCTTTCGCTTGTCCGGGCGCCTTTAGTGTGCGGCTGCCAAGGCAGCCTCACTTTCTTCGGCGCGCAAAGATCGCTTGATATTTCCGTGCACTGTAGTGATGCCACATGGACCGGGCATCTTGAGTGTGAGGGAGGCGTAGTGTGGTATTGCATTAAAGCGAGCGAAAGCTTCGCGTCCGAGCAGTGCTTGATAGCCACTTTGAAACGGAGGGATGTGGAAAGTTAAATGCTCGCGACGGAAGTTATCGGGGGAGCCGAATATAACTTGTAGTAGGAGGAAGCCCGTACAACGAGCCCCTGGGCCTGGCGTTACTCCTTTAAAGGTAGTATTGCTATGGCGAATTTGTGTTGGGTCTAACCCCATCCCGCGGATTGTATCCTAATATATTAGGTTTAGGCTACTGCCGCCGTCCATCAAGACTCTTGTGAAGTGATATCCGCCAATTACTGGGTCTAATACCAGGGCAGGCCATCCTGCGTGTTGGATACTTGCTGAGTAATCGCGATGGTCGAAAGTGATCGGTTGAGATGACCAGTGGCAGCACTTCGCGGTGACAGGCACTTGGGTATATTTTCCTGGGGGTGCCGCGTTGTTTTTTCCCTTGATCACATGTAACACGTTTACTGTTTTGACTTCTCGTGGAAATTTCTTTTGTTCCCACGTATCTTGCTTGGGGGGCTCGTCCTCGTCTTCACTTGGTGTGTCCTCCCCCTTGTGTACGGCGTTGAGCTTGCCGGACTGCTTGAAGACCCAACATTCTCTGTGGGTATGATTAACAGGTTTACCAGGGGTACTATGGATCTGACATACTTGGTCCAGAATTTTGTTGAGGCTGGACAGTTCATCCCTGGTGCCTTTAGGGGGCGGCTTTTGACCTGGCCGAGAGCTTTTGAATCCGGCATTTACTGTCATGCCCTTCGTGTTGTCTTCTTTATTCCGGCGTTTGTTATTGCTGTTGTGTCGTGATTTCCCGTTTCCATCTCTAACTTCAGATGTACTGGGGTCGCTGGTGCTGCATCTAGCTAGCCAGCATTCCTCACCCGCGCAAAAGTGGGTCATGAGGTTTGTCAATGCGGCCATCGTTCTCGGCTTATTTTGGCCGAGGTGTCTGGCGAGCCATTCGTCATGGACACTATGCTTGAAAGCTGCCAAGGCTTCGGCATCCGGACAGTCGACAATCTGGTTCTTTTTAGTAAGAAACCTGTTCCAAAGCTTTCGGGCTGACTCTCCGGGCTGTTGAGTTATATGACTCAAATCGTCCGCATCCGGAGGTCGGACATAAGTCCCTTGAAAATTTGCCCGAAAGGCGTCTTCGAGATCTTCCCAACTTCCAATGGAGCTTTCGGGGAGGCCTTTGAGCCAGTGACGAGCTGGCCCTTTGAGCTTGAGGGGTAGGTACTTGATGGCGTGGAGATCATCTCCTCGAGCCATATGGATATGAAGGATGTAGTCCTCAATCCAGACCCTAGGGTCTGTTGTTCTGTCGTATGCCTCTATGTTTATAGTCTTGAATCCCTCTGGAAATTCGTGGTCCAGCACCTCATCAGTGAAACATAGGGGGTGTGTGGCACCCCTGTAGCTGGGTGTACGGCATTGTTCGGATGTTTGTTGTGTTGCATTGTATGCTGGGGCGCGCTTGCGTGGTCCATAGATGGATCTTGTTGCGCCGTCCTTTGGGTGCAAGCCCTCGCATGGGTCACGTATTGTATTGTGAGCGGCGTTGTATGCCGCTCTGTGTTGGTAGAGGGGTCGTCTATCTGACCAGGTGGCTGCTTTGATATTTGGTTGTGGGGGTTCTGAGGCCTCCTCATCGAATTCGGGTAGCAGCTTCCGCTTTGGGTAGCTCTTGGAGGGGCGATTGTCGCCGTACCTTGCTGTAGTGTTGAGTATTTTACTCCATCTGATTTGGAGTGTGTTTTGCGTGGTCTTGATCCTTTGCTTCTGCTTTTTCAGACTCCTCGCGGTGGCAACAAGCCTTTTACGGGCAGTCTGCTGCTCCGGGTGTCTGTCCGGCATTATGTCGTCCGGACCATTATCCTTGATAGGGTTTGTTTGTTCGGTTTGATTATCCGGATTGCCGTTGTCCGGCAGTGGTTCGCCCTGCTCCAGCGCTGGGTCTGTGTGATCGCTATTTCTGTCGAGGCGGGATTTGGGGTGGCGATTGTGTCGCCGCTTTGGCTGCTTTTCGAGGGAACAAGCCTTCGGTGCGTCCTTCCGCTCCTCGTCGTCATCTTTTGGCACGTCCACCATGTATACGTCATATGACGAGGTGGCGTTCCAGGGCCCAATAGGCGCTGTTTCTTCATCGTCTCCTTCATCGGCGTCCATACCGTCGATGTCTTCGGAGTCAAAGTCGAGCATGTCGGTTAAATCGTCGACAGTGGCTACCAAGTGGGTGGTGGGTGGGCTTTGAATTTCTTCATCGTCTGCATCCCAATCTCGCTGACCGTAGTCCGGCCAGGGCTCTCCTGATAAAGAGAGAGACTTTAGTGATTTTATAATATCGCCAAAGGGCGAGTGCTGAAAGATGTCCGCGGCAGTAAACTCCATGATCGGCGCCCAATCGGATTCGATCGGCAGAGGCGTGAATGGTTCGGAGTCCGGAGAGTAGTCCGGCTCCTTGGAATCATGAGTCTCGCGGAGTGCGGGGCTGGTGTTCAGCTCGATCGCCATTAGGATCGCAGCCCCCGAGGTGGCGTCCCACCACCCATCCTCGATCGGCGCGGTTTGCTCCGAATTAAGGGTCGAAGCCGATGCGGGTGCGGCCTTCAGGGCACTGCTAGGCGGCAGAGCTAGATCATGCTCGTCATGGCAGTGCGGCGCGCTCGGCAGTGGCTCGAATCCGTCGAAGATCAAGTCCCCGCGGATGTCAGCCGTGTAGTTTAAACTTCCAAATCTGACCTGACGGCCAGGGGCATAGCTTTCAATCTGCTCCAGATGGCCAAGTGAATTGGCCCGCAGTGCAAAGCCTCCGAAGACAGAGATCTGTCCGGGGAGACAAGTTTCGCCCTGGACCGCATCACTATCGATGATCGTAGGAGCCATCAAGCCTGACGGCGACGACACAGAGGAACTCTCAATGAAAGCACCAATGTCGGTGTCAAAACTGGCGGATCTCGGGTAGGGGTCCCGAACTGTGTGTCTAGGCCGGATGGTAACAGGAGGCAAGGGACACGAAGTTTTACCCAGGTTCGGGCCCTCTCGATGCAGGTAAAACCATACATCCTGCTTGATTAATATTGATGATATGGGTAGTACAAGAGTAGGTCTACCACGAGATCGGAGAGGCTAAACCCTAGAAGCTAGCCTATGGTATGATTGTTGTTCTGTATGTCGTCCTACGGACTAAAACCCTCCGGTTTATATAGACACCGGAGAGGGTTAGGGTTACACAAAGTCGGTTACAATGGTAGGAGATCTGCATATCCGTATCGCCAAGCTTGCCTTCCATGCCAAGGAAAGTCCCTTCCGGACATGGGACGAAGTCTTCAATCTTGTATCTTCATAGTCCAGGAGTCCGGCTGAAGGTGTAGTCCGGCCATCCGAACACCCCCTAATCCAGGACTCTCTTAGTCGTCCTGGTCCATAGAGTGTGAATCTTATTATTTCATTTCATAGAATGTTAAACACAAATGGCATGTATATGGATCACTATGGACAAGGCCTACTATAGCATGCACTACAGGAATCAGCTACTTTGCCGTCTGCCACGGCGGATGGCAAAGGCATGAACGGCGGACGGCAAAGGCCTTTGCCGTCAGTCGCGGACGGCAAAAGGCTCCGGCAAAGTAGGCTACGGCAAAGACCTACTTTGCCGTCTGCTTTCGGCGGCTGACGGCAAAGGCGCCTTTGCCGTCTGCCGCGGACAGCAAAGAAGCGGACGGCAAAATGAGTAGTGTTAGTGTCCGTTAGCCACCTAACGGCAGCCTTTGCCGTCCGCCAGCTGACAGCAAAGGCTGCAGGCTCTTTGCCATCTATTGGCAGATGGCAAAGAGACCAAATAGGCATTAATTCTGTTTCTTCTTATATCAATTCATTTTCACAGAAAATCAAACACAGATATATATATGACCAATATAGCATATCCAACACATATTACCAATACTCATGAACACATATATATCCAACACATGTTACCAATATATAGTCATGAACACATATATATCCAACACATATCCATGAACACATATCCAACAAATATTACAAGGAATGATCTAAAACTAAATATCTATTTTCCTAAAAAAACTATCTTATTACTAAGATCTTCTCCGGATCTTCTTCTTTTCTTCCAACCTGCTTAACAAAAACACTAAGAAAGAGAGAATGGGTTAGGAGTAGAAATGTAGCATTTCACTTGGTGAAATGCAATGCTGTAGGAGCCAGTACTTGAGATCAAGATAATCTTAGTTAAGATCCTGATTTTCAAAGTGATCCTAATTATAAAGCCAAATAGAGTAAACCAATACCAAAGAGCCAAAGGAGAGAACCAGCCAAGGACCCAATCAAGAAGCCACCACAATTAGCAGTAAGTTAAATGCCAACACAAAGACCACTATCAGTACTAGCTCCAGGAATTAAGCCAACTAAAAACTAGTGATTAAAGCCAAAGATCAGACTTCATCACCACAATCAGTTTTGTCTAGTGACAATAGGTACATGTCACTGTGCAACGCCAAAAACAAAGCTCCAGGAGGAGATATACATCACAACCAGCCAACCAGACCAACTCCCAACACATCCAACCACCAGCAGCTTAGAAGAGATAACTATTAAGGAGAGCTACAGAAGACCTCAAGGTATACTTGAGGAATTATGTGCTCAGACAGCCTGGAAGTGCCAGGGCTAGTTCATCACAGCACATGGATAGTCACATGTAAATTAAGCCTAAGAGAGGGGGGCTCAGACCAGCATCACTGCCCAAATCAGATGTAGTATCTGTCTTATCAGTAGAAAACTAGGAAAGTAACAGCCAAAACCAAGTATAGCATCTGTTCATAGGCTATTAGAAAGAGACAAATAGGAATAGCCAAACCAAGTGGTATCTGTTCATATCAGTATGAGAAGTAAAATAACTAAGAACAAGTGAGTATCCATTCATGAGTAAAGTAACTGACCAAAGTAACAACTCCAGGATCAACTAAACAGAACAGAGCAGTACAGGAGTATATATACTTCACAAATACACATAGATGGTCACTGACCAAAACCCTGACACAGCAAGAATCCATCACAGAGAGCTCCAATACAAGTTGATGCTCATCTACAGCAGCTAACCACAGCTAATAGAGCCTCACATCCAACAAGATCAAGAGCTAGAGCTATGCATTAGAGAGATCAGGAGGGGAGCAAGGAGAAGCTCACCAAAAGGAGTTGTAGCCGAAGTAGGATGCAGCCACACCATCACTATGGTGTGACCAGCATCACAACCAACACCACCACAACAAGCCGGAGCTTGCCAGAGAGCACCACAACGGCGGCACCAGTGAGAGCACGGGCACGAAGGCGCCAACCAGGGGCACCGCAGCACGGAGGCGCCACCCAGGGGCACCACCGCGCCACGGCACAGCCAGCACCACCGGAGGATCCTCACGGCGACCGGAGCAACACCGGAGCCACGCCGGCGATGTGGTGGCCAAAACCCTAGCCGCAGGGGAGGGTCACGCGTGGTCGCAGGACGACGCAGTGGGGCGGGTGGGCCGGCGACGTGGGCGGCGCCGGGCAGCGCGTGGCGGGGCATCGGCGGGTGGGGTGGGGGCGGAGGGGGGGGGGGGGCTGCTCCGGGAGGCGGGAGCGGCGCCGGACGGCGGCGGGTGGCTGGGCGACGCCGGGCAGCGGGTGGCGGGGCGGGGGCGGCGCCGGGCAGCGGGGGCGGCGGTGGGTGTGGATCTGGTGGGCGTCGGGGAGGAGAGAGGGAGAGAAGAGATAACCGGCGGGGGGGCGTGGTGGGTGTGGATCTGGTTTGCCGTCCGCCGTTTTGTCTCTTTGTCGTCTGCTAGCAAACGGCAAAGAGGGGGCATTTTTTTTCTGTAAACGGCTCGTTAGTGGGGGGCCACCTCTCTCTTTGTCATCCGCCAGCTGACGGCAAAGAAGTGACTGATGGCAAAGGCCTGTTTTGCTGTCAGCTATTTCTTTGCCGTCTGCTTTTGGGTAGCTGATGGCAAAGACCTTCTTTGCCATCTGCTAGCAGACGGCAAAGAGCTGGCAGATGGCAAATTAGCTGATTCCAATAGTGATAGCAGGTAAGGAGTTAGATTAACTCAAGAATTGGTGACTAATAGACCTATTATTTCATTTCAGAGAAAGCCTGAAACACAAATAGCATGCATATATATACCAAGGACAAGCAAACTTACCTAATAAATATGAACAAGGTCTACTATAGCATAGCAGGCAAGTATTGGTGACAAATAGACCTATATTAAGAATAAACAGAACTAGCTCAAAAAACAACTCTATATTAAGAGTATCATGTGTGAATGTGATACAGTAAAAAATTGCATGCTATGTACATCAAGTTAAAAGGCACAAGTTATATAGTAGCCTAAAGCAGAGCAAGTGTACAACAATTTGATAAAAGAATGCCTAGTCATGGCATTTGATTTCACAAGAGAAGAATGTGTAAGGTGCAATGTTGTGTACACTTTGTAATTCTATAATAATTTGTAGTGCACTGTGGCTAGAAGCCAGAGTACACTTGAAGCTACGAACTATGCAACAAGCGTGAAACTCCAACAACAAGAGGCAGAGTTGAGTTCCTAGCCATCAGACAAGACTAGAACTCCCAGCATTTGCCTCTCAAATTTTTATATAAAGTGAATATTCCCAGCCAGGGTAGATAGACATATGCTATTGTTTAGAATTGCATGATAAAATGCGAGAAGTCTTCGAATACAGAGTCTTATGCAAAGTTATTACAATCAGTATGATGTTGTCAAGGTCATCCAAGTACTTGCCCTTTTAGATGCATATATAGCTATATGTAGGAGAATAATAGAGTACTAGCCGCACCTGCTAGATGTATTTCAGAATGAGAGGTCAAAAATAGGTAAAAATACAGATGCAGGCTATGCTCTACAACAAGTGCAGAGCAGCTACACAAGAAAAATACAAGCCCACTGATACTAGTTGTGCACTTGTTTCTTCCGTTCACCACTAATCTGATCTGTAGTGAAAGCGAAAGCACGGCCAAAAGAAGTTAACAAATGTTATTAGTTGTAAGAGGATAGAGATGCCACTAGATCTCAGAACAATATTAGATCAGGTTGTTGAAGATGTTGATGACGATGTTGTCGTTGGTGACGGCGTCGATCTGCGGCCCCGGGAACTGCATGTTGATCAGGATCCCCTGCACCGCCGCCAGCATCAGCCCAAGAACAGAGCAATAGGAAGAGTGCAATGCGCGCGCGTGCTGCCGACCGCCGTACGTAGAGGTCTTGAAGTGGAGGAAGGATTCATACCATAGCACCGACCGCCGTCGAGGTCTTGAAGGCTGCGGTGGGTTTCCATGGCCGGGCTTCATCCTGTCGCTTGTCGTTGTTCCTCCTGTCCTACCTGCAGAGACAGAGACGGTGGTGAGAGGGAGGGGGAGATTGATCCACCTGTAGTACTAGGATTACACATGCAACAACTAGTAGCAGAACTAGCAAGAAATAACCAAATTGAGTGTACACCAATATCATATGAATCTGCAACACAATCGAGCAACAGATTTGTAGAAAACAGCTGCTACATAAACCGTGAACTATAGGTGGAGAAATAACCCTTTTCATGAGTATACTAAGCACTAATATGGGTTACATCTAGTTGGCAACTGACACCGTGTAGACCATGATGTGAGTATACTACGCACTCATATGAGTATTACCAAGGACTTAGCGACAAAGCAAATCCACCAACTAATCACATCAATTGCTTATGCACCTAAAACATTTACTAGGAAGTGGGAACATTTTGAACCTAAAATTCTTCTCCATTACTGGATCAGGTGACCAGAAGCTATGCAAACTAATTTAGTGGAAACCAAATAGACACATCATCCCACACATTTCCTGCTAGAGATTCATGGGAGCTGCACTCACCAGCCTGCCCCTGCTGAAGGTGAAGTCCTCGATTCCGTGGCCACTAAAGAAATCCGCCACCTCCTGCAGCACCGGCAGCTTGTCCAGGTCGAACTCGTGCGTGCATCCGGAACACCTACGAACCACGCAGAAGAAGAGTCAGCTCACACGCACGCATGTACCGAAGTGGCGAGAACCGAACTATTGGAGAGACGAGATCGACGGATCACTCACGTGGCGGAGGTCGGCCTTGAGGGGCGCCATGGCCTCTGGGGACGACGAGGCCGCCGTCGTCACCACGGAGGCAGTCACTCGCGAGGGTGTAGGATCGAAAGTATGTCTAGAGGGGGGTGATTAGACTACTTGACCAAATAAAAACTTAACCTTTTCCCAATTTTAGTTCTTGGCAGATTTTAGCTATCTTAGGACAAGTCAAGCAATCATCACACAATTCAAGCAAGCATGCAAAGAGTATATTGGCAGCGGAAAGTAAAGCATGCAACTTGCAAGAATGTAAAGGGAAGGGTTTGGAGAATTCAAACGCAATTGGAGACACGGATGTTTTTCCCGTGGTGCATAGGTGGTGCTATCCTACATCCACGTTGATGGAGACTTCAACCCACGAAGGGTAACGGTTGCGCGAGTCCACGGAGGGCTCCACCCACGAAGGGTCCACGAAGTAGCAACCTTGTCTATTCCATCATGGCCATCGCCCACGAAGGACTTGCCTCACTAGCGGTATATCTTCACGAAAGTAGGCGATCTCCTTGCCCTTACAAACTCCTTGGTTCAACTCCACAATCTTGTCGGAGGCTCCCAAGTGACACCTAGCCAATCTAGGAGACACCACTCTCCAAGAAGTAACAAATGGTGTGTTGATGATGAACTCCTTGCTCTTGTGCTTCAAATGAATAGTCTCCCCAACACTCAACTCTCTCTCATAGGATTTTGGATTTGGTGGAAAGAAGGTTGAGTGGAAAAGCAACTTGGGAGGCTAGAGATCAAGATCATTATGGTAGGAATGGATATCTTGGTCTCAACACATGAGTAGGTGGTTCTCTCTCAGAACATATGAGTTGGAATTGTGTATGTGTTCTGATGGCTCTCTCCACTAATGAAGAGGAGGTGGAGGGGTATATATAGCCTCCACACAAAATCCAACCGTTACACACAATTTACCAATCTCGGTGGGACCGAATCAACAAACTCGGTCGGACTGAAAAGGTAAACCTAGTGACCGTTAGAGATTTTCGGTGGGACTGACATGCAACTCGGTAGGACCGATTCTGTTAGGGTTTGGGCATAATGTAATCTCGGTGAGACCGATTACACAAACTCGGTGAGACCGAGTTTGGTAATAAGCTAACCAGAGAGTTGGTCAGGTGAACTCGGTGGGACCGATTTGCTCTTTCGGTGAGACCGAAAAGTTACAAAAAGGAAACAGAGAGTTTACATTGCAATCTCGGTGGGACCGATTCGCTCTTTCGGTGAGACCGAAAAGTTACGAAAGGGAATCATAGAGTTTTCAATCCCATCTCGGTGAGACCAAGATCCCTATCGGTAGGACCGAATTGCTAGGGTTTGGCAGTGGCTTATGACAAATGAAACTCGGTGGCGCCGGATAGAAAGAATCGGTATGACCGAGTTTGGCTTAGGGTTTAGGTCATTTGTGGATATGGGAAAGTAGTTGAGGATTTTGGAGCATATCACTAAGCACATGAAGCAAGAGGCTCATTAAGCAACACCTCATCCCTCCTTGATAGTATTGGATTTTCCTAAAGACTCAATGTGATCTTGGATCACTAAAATATAAAATGAAGAGTCTTGAACTTTTGAGCTTGAGCCAATCCTTAGTCCTTAGCATTTTGAGGGTTCCACTTTCACATCCATGCCATGCCAATCATTGAGCTTTCCTGAAATAATCATCTTGGAATAGCATTAGCTCAATGAGCTATATGTTGTTATGAATTACCAAAACCACCTAGGGATAGTTGCACTTTCAATCTCCCCCTCTTTGGTAATTGATGACAACATATAGATCAAAGCTTCGACAAATGATAATAAGCATGAAATATATCGTCGCTTTGAGAAGTATGTGACAAGTAAGAGCTCCCCCTAAATTTGTGCATATTTAAAATTTGCTTTGTACTGCAAATGCACAAAGAGTTAGAGTCATGGGTTACTCTTCCATGTCACATACATCTTGGTGGAGCGCTTAAAATGATAAGAATGAAATACATGCACTCATCACCAAGAATAGTGAATGATCACATAAGATGGATAGTATAATAATATTAAGCAAACATTAAGTGTAGCTTATGATCAAACAAAGTTCAAAAAACCACCAAATAAAACAAGAGAGAATAAAAGCAACACACTCTCTCTCGAAGCCTATGATCTATACATTTTCTCCCCCTTTGGCAACAAGTTACCAAAAAGTTCCTAGAAAATGCATAGTGCTAAGTCAACACTCAGGCTTGATCTTAAGGTGGTGGTGGAGTCCGGAGCACTCCAAGGACGAAGCCTTCTGTAGACGTGGTCGGAGTCGAGGCTGAAGTGGACGCTGGAGCTGGTGGAACTGAGGCTGTAGCTGGTGCAGACGTGGTGGCTCTGGTGTCAGCAACTGGCACTGCAGACGACCTCGGACCTCGTGGCACTTTGGCAAAGGCATCAGTTGTAGTCTTGCCTCTCCTCTCCTGCATGCCATCCTGGAGCTGCTCCACTGCAGTCTGAATCTCTGTCACTTTGACATCCAAGTCATAGAACTTTTGTTCCATGATCCTCTCTAAGCTTGCCTAGTTCTGAGTTAGGGTTGCTAGTCCTTGCTCAATCCGCAGGGTGGATGCAATCAAGTAACCAAGCTTCTCTTTTTTGGTTTTCAGGAAATATTCAGATGCCTCCTCTTGAGTAGGCATCTTGGCAGCTTTCTCCTTCCTCACCTTCTCCTTCTTGGCTTGTGCTTGGGCAGATGATGGCTCATTCTCAGTCATGACCACTTGATTATCTTCAAAGTCTAGACGGATGGGCAGGTGTTCCTTGTCCAATAAGTATATGCCCGTGCCCATCTTTGAGTTGATGAGCTCCTGAATCTGTGGGGCATATCCACAGCTCCTCTTCTGGTCTGCTGCTGTCCTCTTGATTGTTTCAATCATAGGACTCATGACTTTGAATTTCTGTGGCACATCAAAGATATGTAGCGAATTGATCGCGTGGCCCCTGATCATCTTGTGATCTCTAGACTTGGGCAATAGGGTGTGCCTCAGAATCCAGTTGATGGTTGGCAGCCCTGACAGAAGATAGTGTTCTGAGCCAAACTTGAAAGTGTCAAGTGCTTCATTTGGAATCTCCTTGTACATGTTTGACATTGAGTTGTGGTCCATCTTCTTCTTGGCATAAATGTCCAAGTCATCGTCATGCTCTTCTGGGGCATTAATCAGCTGAGCCCATTCAGCAACTATAGACTGGTACCGCGTACCCTCTGACATCCATACAATCCTGCCATCTGGATAAAAATGGGCTGTGGAGTAGAACTGCATGATGAGTTCCTCGTTCCACTTTGTGAGCTTCTGCCCAACAAAGTCCTCTACTCCACACGCCTTGAAGCTGTCCTGGACTCCAGGGTAGTACTCTTCGTTGTCCTTGATGTATTGCCAATCGACCCATCTCATATCACAGACAATGGGCTTCTTAGTTGAAGCTCTGGCCTTTGACATAGGCTGCCTGCCTGCTGGCCTTTTGATCTTCATCCCTGGTTTTATGCCCTGTGCTGGCTCAACTCTCTTGGAGGTTGCTTCCTCTTCTGCCACATAATCCTCATCTTCTGAGTCTGAGGTTCTCTTCTTTCTCTGTCTTGTGGCAGCTTTAGGCAGATTGCTTGGAGTACTTCTGCTGCCATCATCTGAGGAACTTGAGGGACTAGTGCCCTCACTCATCTGTACTTGCTGCTCTGACAAGTTCTGGCTATCACTTTGGTCTGACATGTTGCAAACTCTGACTGCTGACCCTGTGAATAGGTTATAGATGAGATAGAGTGGATGAGCATCACAAAATGCAGAGATTTTTACAAAAGAATAATTCAAAAACTTAGTTTTAGTTTCCCACTGAAGGCATCTCGGATCTACCGATTTCCAAACTCGGTGATACCGAAGCAGTTTTGGCACCTAAACTAGTGAACTCGGTCAGACCGAGTCACAGTTCGGTGGCACCGAGACTGCTAGGGTTTCACAGAGTTCCAAAATCGGTCACACCGATAAGTAATTCTCGGTCAGACCGAGTCTCACTTGTGCAATGGCATAAGCCAAATCGGTGGGACCGAGTTTTTCAACTCGGTGGGTCCGAGATGGTTTCGGCGGAAACCTAACCCTAAAGTTTTCGAATTAAACCTAATCTACGAGTTCATTGACTGGATAGAAGTTTATCAAACGTGGCAAGAATCATGATGATCACAATGTGCTAAGAATCGGATTGGGGAATAGCACAAAGATCGAGTCCATACCCTAGTTCGGCGGAGACTCGCTACGGCGGCAACGGCGGGGTAGAATTCCATTGACGTCGACGGAGACCAGCGACTGGAGGCGGCTGGCGGCGAGAAGACGATCCGGAGACCAAGTTGGCAGAGCAGGCTATCGCGCGGGCGGAGGGGTTCGGAGAAATTTCCAAATTTTTGCCCGTGACTATATATAGCCCGACCCTGTCGGTGTGACCGAGTGGAACAACTCGGTGGCACCGAGATGCAAAACTGTATACAGTTGTTGCAGCTCGGTGTGAACGAATGGTTCAAATCGGTTGCACCGAGATCGAAAACCTAGATCAACTTAATGATCTCGGTAGGACCGAAAGTAGAGTATCGGTCAGACCGAGAATCATAAAGAGGTTTTGGAAGTTTAAGTCTATGACGAATCGGGGACTCCGAGCGCTCCTCACACAGAGTGGTTCGAATCTGACTTGATCAAATTTTGTGATGTAGCATGAATAGAGTTTGATACGAGAAAAGCATAGATAGCTAGAGGAGGTTCTTAGGCATTCTTGTCCATCCACTTGGCAAAAGGAAATAAAACCAAACAACCAAAACAACAAGTGGATGTCCTCGAATGAGTAAAATATGCAACCAACATGCTTCACACAATAAGATGGCAAATGAAATATGTGACAAAGCATGCACAATCAATTCTAGCATCTATCAAGCAATTTGCGATGACTAAGTCATCTATATATGAGTATATTGACTTAGGAGTCAAGTAAGAACACTTGATCATAGGTCATACTCATCGTTTAAGCTCAAGTGGGGTTACCACTTTTACATAAAGCATTGTTGTGTTCACATCTTTAGAGTTGCTTTAGCTCAAGTCTTAGAGTAAAGCTCCCCCTAGATGTGATATCCCCCCTAAGAGGGATGAACTAACCTTGGGTTTTGTCAATGATGACTTCGTGTAGATTTTGAAGATGTGGATGCTCATTGTTGATGTAGATCACTTGGAGCTATCCACTTGAGTGAATTGCACTTTCAATACCTACATGGGTTAGTCCCACAAGGAACAAACAAGGATATCCATAGACATAGAGTGATGCACACACAAGATGATGTCCATGAACACTTTTAGGTTACCTTGTCCCTTGTCTTACCAACAAGAGGGTTTGTGACTCCTTGAACTAGTGCAAGATGTGGAAGTTGATTGCACTTGTTCTTGCCAAAATGATAAGAGTGAAGTATGTTCGCGGAGTCACCCTCAAGAACTCTCTAGTTCTTCTTCTTTTGGATCCACACCATCTTGATGGGAATCCTTGGAGTTGTAGTCGTACTTGATGAAGTGGAACTTGACGTGGTCTTGGGAATCCACTTGACTAAGGTCTCAGGAGCTTCTTCAAATGCATCAATTTCCTCTTAAAGCTTGTCCTTGCCTTTTTGCTTGTAGTCTTGTGGTGGAAGATCATCTTGAGCTTGTGTTCCCTTGAAGGAAGTATCATACTTCACTTGTTGAGGAACAAACTTTGTCTTGGGGTATTGATCTTCTTCCCACTCAACTCCATTGGCATTGAACTTTCGTTCAAAACCAACACCTTGATTCTTCCGGTGCATTCCTTGCTTGCGCACAATTTCCTCGAATTGCTTACTCCAGGCAAGGCTTTTGTACACTCCTTTCTCTATAATTCCCTTCAATAAGCTATTTTCTTGCTCAAGTGTAACTTGGCTAAGAGAATCATTAGTGGAATCAAGAGAACTACTAGAAGCAACAATATTGGATTTAGCATGATCATTGTTACTACTAGAGGAAGAATCTTTCTTGTTCTTGTTACTAGACTTGACTTGAGGCATGTAAGTGGATAAGAGTAAACGCTTGGCAATGTAAGAAGAACTTTTCTTGCGGAGATCATCATTGATTGCTTTTAAGAACTCATGCTCTTGCTCAAGATTGAGCTTTTCAAAGCGTAATTTCTCATGAGCTCTTAAAAGTTCTCGATGATCTTCGAAGATAGTTTCATGAGCTAACTTAAGAGTGTTTAGTTCTTTAGTTAGATCCTCAATCTTCTCCTTATCATTGTCATTCGTTTTATCTTGATTAGCATGATTAATTGACGTTTCATCATAGTATTCATCACTAGAGTTGTCAACAAGTAAATCATCATCACCTAACAAGTCATCTTCATCACTATTAAAATCAACATACTCGGGGTGTGTTACCTTAGGACCTTTGGTCATGAAGCATCTTCCAATTCCTTCATTTGGTGAGTCAAATATGTCGTAGGAGTTGGTTGACACAAGTGCTAGACCGGCAACACCTTCATCTTGAGTATCTTCGGAGTCGGAGTGATAACTTCTCTCGGAGTGGCTGTCGGAGTCGGAGCCGGATACCCATTCACCAACATGAGCTTGATGTCTTCGTTTTGTGTAGCTCCTTGATGATTTTTCCTTCCTTTCCGAATCCTTGCTTCTCCGTGAGTATCTTCGTTCATAACGATCATCTCTACTCCTTCTCTCTCTTGGTGGTGATTCTTTGCTCCTTCTTTTTGGAGAATCTTCTCTTCTCTTGTAGGGAGCTGTACACTCATTGGAATAGTGTCTGGGTCTTCCACAATTGTAGCAGTTTCGCTCTCGACTAGAAGATCTTTTGTCATTGTAGGACCTTGACTTGAAGCTTCTATCTTTGCTTCTGCTCTTGTAGAACTTGTTGAAGTTCTTCACCATTAAGCTCAATTCTTCGTTGAAGTTTTGTTTCTCACTTGACGATGTACGGGCTTCACATGAGGCTTTGTAGGCACCACTTGATTTGTTGTGAAGTTCCTCTTTATCCTTAAGTGACATCTCATGAGCAACAATTCTTCCAATCACTTCCGTTGGCTTGAGATCTTTGTAATTGGGCATCATTTGGATCAATGTGCACACGGTATCATATTTTCCATCCAAGGCTCTTAGAATCTTCTTGATGATGAATCTATCGGTCATCTCTTCACTTCCTAAGCCGGCAATCTCATTTGTGATGAGAGCAAGCCTAGAGTACATTTCAGCGACACCTTCACCATCCTTCATTTTGAACTTGTCAAGTTGACTTTGAAGCACATCCAACTTGGATTCCTTGACGGAGTCGGTACCTTCGTGCATATCAATCAAAGTGTCCCAAATTTCCTTTGCATTCTCAAGACGGCTGATTTTGTTGAATTCTTCGGGACACAATCCGTTGAAGAGAATATCACAAGCTTGAGCATTGTATTGCAACATATTCAACTCATCCGCGGTAGCTTCACGGTTTGGTTCTCTCCCATCAAAGAAGTCACCTTGCAAACCAACACACACAATTACCCAAACGGCGGGGTTATGTCCAAGAATATGCATTTTCATTTTATGCTTCCAACTAGCAAAATTAGTACCATCAAAGTAAGGACCTCTACGGTGATAATTTCCCTCGCTAGACGCCATACTCTCCTAGGTTGTGAAACCAAGGCTATGACCACCAAAAGCTATGGAGATCAAAGCAAATGGAGACCAAAGCTCTAATACCACTTGTAGGATCGAAAGTATGTCTAGAGGGGGGGTGATTAGACTACTTGACCAAATAAAAACTTAACCTTTTCCCAATTTTAGTTCTTGGCAGATTTTAGCTATCTTAGGACAAGTCAAGCAATCATCACACAATTCAAGCAAGCATGCAAAGAGTATATTGGCAGCGGAAAGTAAAGCATGCAACTTGCAAGAATGTAAAGGGAAGGGTTTGGAGAATTCAAACACAATTGGAGACACGGATGTTTTTCCCGTGGTTTGGATAGGTGGTGCTATCCTACATCCGCGTTGATGGAGACTTCAACCCACGAAGGGTAACGGTTGCGCGAGTCCACGGAGGGCTCCACCCACGAAGGGTCCACGAAGTAGCAACCTTGTTTATTCCATCATGGCCATCGCCCACGAAGGACTTGCCTCACTAGCGGTAGATCTTCACGAAGTAGGCGATCTCCTTGCCCTTACAAACTCCTTGGTTCAACTCCCCAATCTTGTCGGAGGCTCCCAAGTGACACCTAGCCAATCTAGGAGACACCACTCTCCAAGAAGTAACAAATGGTGTGTTGATGATGAACTCCTTGCTCTTGTGCTTCAAGTGATAGTCTCCCCAACACTCAACTCTCTCTCATAGGATTTGGATCTGATGCAAAGAAGGTTTGAGTGGAAAGCAACTTGGGGAAGGCTAGAGATCAAGATTCATATGGTAGGAATGGAATATCTTGGTCTCAACACATGAGTAGGTGGTTCTCTCTCAGAACATATGAGTTGGAATTGTGTATGTGTTCTGATGGCTCTCTCCACGAATGAAGAGGAGGTGGAGGGGTATATATAGCCTCCACACAAAATCCAACCGTTACACACAATTTACCAATCTCGGTGGGACCGAATCAACAAACTCGGTCGGACCGAAAAGGTAAACCTAGTGACCGTTAGAGATTTTCGGTGGGACTGACATGCAACTCGGTAGGACCGATTCTGTTAGGGTTTGGGCATAACGTAATCTCGGTGAGACCGATTACACAAACTCGGTGAGACCGAGTTTGGTAATAAGCTAACCAGAGAGTTGGTCAGGTGAACTCGCTGGGACCGATTTGCTCTTTCGGTGAGACCGAAAAGTTACAAAAAGGAAACAGAGAGTTTACATTGCAATCTCGGTGGGACCGATTCACTCTTTCGGTGAGACCGAAAAGTTACGGAAGGGAAACAGAGAGTTTGCAATCCCATCTCGGTGAGACCGAGATCCCTATCGGTAGGACCGAATTGCTAGGGTTTGGCAGTGGCTTATGACAAATGAAACTCGGTGGTGCCGGATAGAAAGAATCGGTATGACCGAGTTTGGCTTAGGGTTTAGGTCATTTGTGGATATGGGAAAGTAGTTGAGGATTTTGGAGCATATCACTAAGCACATGAAGCAAGAGGCTCATTAAGCAACACCTCATCCCTCCTTGATAGTATTGGCTTTTCCTAAAGACTCAATGTGATCTTGGATCACTAAAATATAAAATGAAGAGTCTTGAAATTTTGAGCTTGAGACAATCCTTAGTCCTTAGCATTTTGAGGGTTCCACTTTCACATCCATGCCATGCCAATCATTGAGCTTTCCTGAAATAATCATCTTGGAATAGCATTAGCTTAATGAGCTATATGTTGTTATGAATTACCAAAACCACCTAGGGATAGTTGCACTTTCAGAGGGCGGCCAGCAGGCTTGGCCTGGACGTGCTTGACCTTGGAGAGGATCTCCCACGGCCACCATCGCTGATGCTGCTGCTGGATCCGAGCTTCGGGGATTGGGGATCGGGGAGACGAAACCCTAGCTGCAGCGGAGGAGGAAGAAGAGATGGGAGCAGGAGCGAGGTTCGGGTGCAGCACGAGGGAAGGTGGGCGCTGCCGGTGACAGAAAGGAAGGAGGGCGCCGCCAGTGCTAGCGCGAGGGAAGGAGGGCGTGGCGCGTGGGGTGAGGGAGAGGCCGATCTGGATCGGGGACAGAGAGAGGGAGGTGGCGGGCGGAAGGAAGGGAGGAGAGGTGAGAGAGAGGTATGGTTTGGTGTGGTGGGTTTTTTTCCTTTCTTTGCATGGACGGATGGATGGACGTTGGATTGCTAGCAATGGATGGTAGGATGTCTGCCATCTCATCAATCCGTGCCACAAACGGTTCCACCAATCACAATGTAGTACACACTTTGACGATTTTATAACCATCTAAATTGGTCGTAATCGATTAACTAATATGCTAAATCATGTCACCTATTTTATAACATCATAGAATTAGAAAAAAAGAACAATAGCATCGTGTCACAAGTGAGACTTGCTTTTCAGAAAAATAACAAACCTGGAATAATACAAATATCTTTAAAAATTGACCTCAAAATGAGTTTTATTTGCAAAAAATCATTTTCTACCTTTGGAGTGTCGAAAATGGTATATATTTTTTAAAGCACCTACCAATATTTGTTGCAAAATGGCACCACTCTATTTTTCAATAATATTAGATCATATTTTAGGTGCAATTGACCAAATTCTTGTGTCACAATAGCTGTCTATCCATCTCTCGTCAATAATTGAGGAGGTTTTTCAAGTGCCCATTTTCCATTTTTCGAGTGCCCAAAAGGAGGTTTTTTTGTGAAGAGCCTACCAAATAATTGTTGAAAAATTGGACCAAATCATTTTTCTAAAATACTAGGACATATTGAATGCACAATTGACAAAATGGTTGGGTGTAAAAAGTTTTGATCCACCTCTCGAGAAAAAGACAAATTTCCGTCGACTCAGCTGGAAGCGGGTCAAATTTGAACTGTAGATGCCTTGTAATTTCCTCTTTATTTTTTTCAAAAATCATTTCTAGGTACATAAGTATCTATTTAATCAAAGAAACACCAAAATAATTCCAGGATTCAACCACTAGCTAGGAACGGTCATTCCCGCCGTTCTGACCGCATTTTGAAACGGGCATAAAAAATTCAAAAAAAATCAAAAAATTGGGAAACCTTCGCATTGTGTCATTATATGTGGCCAAGTTCCCAGGAAAAATAACAAACTTGTAATACGGCAATTATTTTAAAAAAGTGTTCTCAGAAACGAGCTATCACGTGTGGAGATCAATGGCTTTCAAGCCAAATGATCAATCTTATGGCCACATTCATGGCATAGTTTGTTCAAATGATCTCATATTGTGCACAAGGGTGCATATTGGAATGGCAAACAATGTTGCCTAAGGAAGTTTTCATTTTCTTTGGACGAAAAAACCATTTTCCATTTTTCAAGTGCCCAAAAGGAGGTTTTTTTGTGAAGGACCTCCCAAATAATTGTTACAAAATTGGACCAAATCATTTTTCTAAAATACTAGGCCATATTTAATGCACAATTGACCAAATTCTTGGGTGTAAAAAGTTTTGATCCACCTCTCGTGAAAAAGACAAATTTCCGCCGATTCAGCTGGAAGCGGGTCAAATTTGAACTGTAGCTGCCTCGTAGTTTGCTCTTTATTTTTTCCAAAAATAATTTCTAGGTACATAAGTATCTATTTAATCAGATAAACACCAAAAAAATTCCAAGATTGAACCACTAGCTAGGAACGGTCATTCCCGCCATTTTGACCGCATTTTGAAACGGGCATAAAAAATTCAAAAAAATCAAAAAATTGGGAAACCTTCCCATTGTGTCATTATATGTGGCCAAGTTCCTAGGAAAAATAACAAACTTGTAATACGGCAATTATTTAAAAAAAGTGTTCTCAGAAACGAGCTATCACATGTGGAGATCAATGGCTTTCAAGCCAAATGATCAATCTTATGGCCACATTCATGGCATAGTTTGTTCAAATGATCTCATATTGTGCACAAGGGTGCATATTGGAATGGCAAACAATGTTGCCTAAGGAAGTTTTCATTTTCTTTGGACGAAAAAACCATTTTCCATTTTTCGAGTGCCCAAAAGGAGGTTTTTTTGTGAAGGACCTCTCAAATAATTGTTGCAAAATTGGACCAAATCAATTTTCTAAAATACTAGGACATATTTAATGCACAATTGACAAAATGGTTGGGTGTAAAAAGTTTTGATCCACCTCTCGTGAAAAAGAACAATTTTTGCCGATTCAGTTGGAAGCGGGTCAAATTTGAACTGCAGCTACCTCATAGTTTGCTATTTATTTTTTCCAAAAATCATTTATAGTTACATAAGTACATATTTAATCATAAATACATGGTTTGGTGGCGATAAGTAGAGGTTTGGGCGGTGGCCGAGGCCCCTAACTCTAGAGCGCGTAAACTCGCATGCCCACCGCATTGTCACCTCGTGACCATGGCGTTGCCATGTGTTCTAGGCAGCCTAGGCATGTCTAGTGGGTTGTGCACTCCCCAGGTAGGTGCTAGGAAGAAAATTACAACATAAGATTCTCACGAGGAGACCGGTCGATGCTCAAACATGAATTAGCAGCCAAGTGTTTGATTAGTGGTACGAGAAATGTACATGGCTAATGGGCGTGAGTTTCGGCTGAGGATGATCAGTTACTAAGAAGACCCTAGGTGGTACTTGCTTTGCAAAGTACCACACTGGACATAAATACGAATGTTGAATCTGTGCCCAAAATAATGAATGGATTGAGGTGGCATTTGGTGGAGGATGGTTATTTGGGCATAGGAAAGCACCGTAGAAAATGGATACTATTTGGACATGCCAAAGTGGTACTTCCTTCACAAAGTTTTGTTCTGAACAGAATAGAAAATGAATATTGTTGAATTATTTTTGAACTAGGCAAGGAAGGTTTTTTACATATTTTACGAAGATATGACCCAAAGAATTTATGAGATGTTTTTGGGAATTTTGGGATTGACAGAAATATAGGTTACTTCACAACTTGGGGCAAAAATTGCCACATGGACATGACACATAGGCAAAACTGATGAGGTGGCGCCTAGTCATAGCAACCCACCACAATTTACAAGGTTATTACCATCTATAATGGTTGTGATCAGCTAGAAATAAGGCAGCGGACCAGTGCTATCTACTTTATGACCATTTCGTGTAAGGAAATTACGACCTTTCTTACCAAAATGGTCGTTATAGTTTAGGGTTTGGAGCCCCCCGAACAGCTTTTGACCAATTGGTCTGAAATGGTCATAGATCTATGACCAATTCTTCTAGGGTCACTGACAGAAGGTCACTAGTTGACATATTTCTTATAGTGATTTTGAGTTACTAAAAATTTCAGAAATTTTTCAGAGGAAGAAATATGTTTAGGAAAATGTATCAAGGTGGTTCCTCAAAGAAGCAAGGACCCAGGCTCACGATACGTGAGCCGGACTATGAACTACTAAGGGAAGCTCAAGTGCGGCCTTGTGAATGGCCGTCAGAAGGTTTTATGGTCCAAGCAGGAATTAAGGATGATTTTGACGCGTATGTGCGTAATGCTGAACTTGAGGGCTTCGTGTCAGATAAGTGCCCCCAATATTATCACCTAACTGATTCCTTTGTGAGAAGTTTTAAATTTACATCATCACGCAATTCTCACACTGTCCTATTTGATCTGTATGATAAATCTTATACCATGGACTTAGAAGATTTTAATACAGCTTGTAAACTCCTGTAGTGGGGTAATGTTAGTGAACCTCACAAATCTGAATTTAAAGAATTTCTTTCTAGTATCACTGTGGGGGAATCTAGAGAAATAACACAAGCTACCATAGGGAGCATTCATTTTCCTGCCATACATTATTTTTCTCTCTTTATAGATAGATGCATTAATGGTAAGGATGAGGCATGTCACATGTGTGTTCCCGATCTTAGTGTTCTCAAGAGTGCTGTATTAGGAGATAAACAATACAACTTGGGGCCATTGTTGCACGTAGGTTGCATCATAACATTATTAGTGGAGATTTGTTTGGTGGAATTTATGCAACCCGTTTAGCTAATTTTCTTGAGGTTCCCATACATGAAAATGATATGGAGTTGGCTCCTTCTTATCTAGATTTTAATGCTATGGTTCGCCACCAGTTTATTGAGAGGAATGAACAACCTCTCCAGTACCGACTAATCTTTGACAGGCATCGCACTGTCCATGTTGCTCTCCCTGCTCCTGCTTTCTTTGACTTTCAGACAAAAGGGAGATATGTTATAACTAGGGAGGAGGCAAACAAGTACGAGAGGAGGACGGAGGCAGCTCGCCTCCAAGCTGCAGCTCGCCAGGCAGTAGCTGCTGCATCTCAGTACAACCCTAGCTTCAACTTCGGATATCCACCAGGCCAGCCATGGCCATAGACCAACTTAGACCAAAAACCTAAGCTTGGGGGAGTAAGTATTTCTCACCGACATTACATTCATGTTTACACACTCATGCCACTTGTCAGTGCTCATACTTTTTCATTGTATCATCCATTCTAGTTTATTTTCTTTCTAAGCATTCTTTTTGTGTGTTTGAAAAACCTTAATAAAAACCAAAAAAATTAGTTGTAGCTTTTAGCTAGTTTACTTTCCATGCCTGTAGTAATAGTAATTAAAAGAAAACCCAAAAATATTTTTCGTTCTTCTTTTGCTTGTTGGGAGCTTTCCCGTGTAAATAGTTTTATTTCTTTTCTTGTTCTTTGGGGGTCGAGAGGAGAAGACCATGATGAAAATGTTGAGTGGCTCTCATATGCATTATTGTTGATCTAACCAAGAGCCCATGTTACCTTGTCTCCTCCTATATATTGAATGCTTGCAGATTCTAGCTTAGTCCAATGCACGTGCACTATTATTATTATCCACACCGTTCGGTCGTGCAAGTGAAAGGCAATAATGACGATATATGATGAACTGATTGAGACGAGAAAAGTTGGTATGAACTCGACCTTTCTTGTTTTTGTAAATATGATTAGTTCATCGTTCCTGATTCAACCTATTATGAATGGAACATGTTTGCAATGAAAATTAGAGATTATAGTTGCTCATGCCATGCTTAAGTAGCTAGGAGTTTATAATGGTTTACCTTGCGTGTCAACATGCTATTAAAATGGTTGTGATGTAGTATGATAGGGTGGTATCCTCCTTTGAACGATTCGAGTGGCTTGACTTGGCACATGTTCACGCATGTAGTTGAAACAAAATCAACATAGCCTCCATGATATTTATGTTCATGGTGGATTATATCCTACTCATACTTGCATTCAGTGTTGATTAATTTTAATGCATGTTCATGACTGTTGTCGCTCTCTAGCTGGTCGCTTCCCAGTCTCTTTCTAGCCTTCACTTGTACTAAGCGGGAATACTGCTTGTGCATCCAATTCCATAAACCCCAAAGTTATTTCATATGAGTACACCATACCTTCCTATATGCGGTATCTACCTGCCATTCCAAGTAAATTTGTATGTGCCAAACTCTAAACCTTCAAATGAAATTCTGTTTTGTATGCTCGAATAGCTCATGTATCAACTAGGGTTGTCTATATCTTCCATGCTAGGTGGGTTATTCTCAAGAGGAGTGGACTCTGCTCCTCATTCACGAGAAAATGGCCGGTAACCGGGATGCCCAGTCCCATGCTCAAATCAAATCAAAATAATTGCAAACAACCCCCCCCCCAAGGATTTTTGTTAGTTGGAGGCACGCGTTGTTTCGGACAAGCCATGGATTGATGTTTGTTGGTGGTAGGGGGAGTATAAACTTTACCATTCTGCTTGGGAACCGCCTATAATGTGTGTAGCATGGAAGATATCGAGATCTCTCGGTTGTTATGTTGACAATGAAAGTATACCGTTCAAAATATTATTCAACTCTATTTCTAAAACAGAGCTCTCGCACCTCTACAAATCCCTGCTTCCCTCTGCGAAGGGCCTATCTATTTACTTGTATGTTGAATCATCACCCTCTTATTAAAAAGCGCCAGTTGGAGAGCACCGCTGTCATTTGCATGCATTACTATTAGTTTACATTGAGTATGACTGGATATCTTTTACCATGAATTACAATGTTTAGTCAGTCCTTGATCTTCAGAGGTGCTCTGCATTTATGTTTTGCGGTCTTAGAAAGGGATAGCGAGATACCATCATGTTATATCATATTATGATTGTTTTGAGAAAGTGTTGTCATCCGAGATTTACTATTATTGCTTGCTAGTTGATTATGCCATTGATATGAGTAAACATGAGACCTAAATGTATTGTGAATATGGTTAGTTAATAATCTTTGCTGAAAACTTGAATACTGGCTTTACATATTTACAACAACAAGAGCAAACAGAGTTTGTAAAAGTTTTTCTTTATTAGTTTCAGTTTTTCAACTGAATTACTTGAGGACAAGCAAAGGTTTAAGCTTGGGGGAGTTGATATATCTCCAACGTATCTACTTTTCCAAACACTTTTTCCCTTGTTTTGGACTCTAACTTGCATGATTTGAATGGAACTAACCCGGACTGACGCTGTTTTCAGCAGAATTGCCATGGTATTATTTTTGTGCAGAAATAAAAGTTCTCGGAATGACCTAAAAATCAACAGAGAATATTTTCGGAATATATAAAAAATACTAGCAAAAGAATCAAGGCTAGGGGGCCACACCCTGTCCACGAGGGTGGGGGCGCGCCTACCCCCCTGGGCGCACCGCCTTGCCTCATGGGCCCCCCTGGTGCTCCACCGACCTCAACTCCAACTCTATATATTCACGTTCGGGGAGAAAAAATGGGAGAGAAGAATTCATCATGTTTTGCGATACGAAGCCGCCGCTAAGCCCTAATCTCTCTCGGGAGGGCTGATCTGGAGTCCGTTCGGGGCTCCGGAGAGGGGAATCCGTCGCCATCGTCATCATCAACCTTCCTCAATCACCAATTTCATGATGCTCTCCGCCATGCGTGAGTAATTCCATTGTAGGCTTGTTGGACGGTGATGGCTTGGATGAGATTTATCATGTGATCGAGTTAGTTTTGTTAGGGTTTGATCCCTAGTATCCATTATGTTCTAAGATTGATGTTGCTATGACTTTGCTATGCTTAATGGTTGTCACTAGGGCCCGAGTGCCATGATTTCAGGTCTGAACCTATTATGTTTTCATGAATATATGTGAGTTCTTGATCCTATCTTGCAAGTCAATAGTCACCTATTATGTGCTATGATCCATTAACCCCGAAGTGACAATAATCGGGATACTTACTCGTGATGACCGTAGTTTGAGGAGTTCATGTATTCACTAAGTGTTAATGCTTTGGTCTGGTACTCTATTAAAGGGAGGCCTTAATATCCCTTAGTTTCCAATAGGACCCCGCTGCCACGGGAGGGTAGGACAAAAGATGTCATGCAAGTTCTTTTCCATAAGCACGTATGACTATATTCGGAATACATGCCTACATTACATTGATGAACTGGGGCTAGTTCTGTGTCATCCTATGTTATAACTGTTGCATGAGGAATCGCATCCGACATAATTATCCATCACTGATCCATTGCCTACGAGCTTTTCACATATTGATCTTCGCTTATTTACTTTTCCGTTGTCACTGTTACAATCACTACAAAACTAATACTGTTACTTTTGCTACCGTTACCGTTACTATCATATTACTTTGCTACTAAATAATTTGTTGTGGATATTAAATCTTTCAGGTGCGGTTGAATTGACAACTCAACTATCAATACTTGAGAATATTCTTTGGCTCCCCTTGTGTCGAAACAATAAATTTGGGTTGAATACTCTACCCTCGAAAACTGTTGCGATCCCCTATACTTGTGGGTTATCAATAAGAAGAAGGAGGAGAGGCAAGAGCTCAAGCTTGGGGATGCCCAAGGCACTCCAAGTAAATATCCAAGGAGACTCAAGCATCTAAGCTTGGGGATTGCCCAAAAGGCATCCCATCTTTCTTCAACAAGTATCGGTATGTTTTCGTCTTCGTTTTGTTCATGTGATATCTGCAAATCTTGGAGCATCTTTTGCATTTAGTTTTCATTTTTCTTTTATGCACCATGCTGGTTTGAGATAGTCCATGGTCGATTTATAGAATGCTCATTGCACTTCACTTATATCTTTTGAGTATGGCTTTATAGAATGCTTCATGTGCTTCACTTATGTCATTTGAAGTTTGAATTGCCTGTTTCACTTCACATGGAAAACCGTTATTTGTAGAATGCTCTTTTGCTTCACTTATAGTTATTAGAGCATGGTATTTTGTAGAAAGAATTGAACTCTAATGCTTCACTTATATCTATTTAGAGAGTCAACAGGAATTGGTCATTTGCATGGTTAGTCATAAAATCCTACATAAAACTTATGGAACACTGAATATGATATGTTTGATTCCTTGCAATAGTTTTGAGATATAGAGATGGTAATATGTGAGAGGTACTAGTAAACGGTTATGGTTAGTAAGAATATTGGTGTTAAGGTTTGTGATTCCTGAAGCATGCACATATAGTCTCTCCTTATGCTATGAAGTTGGAGCATGATTTATTATTGATTGTCTTCCTTATGAGTGGCGGTCGGGGACGAGCGATGGTCTTTTCCTACCAATCTATCCCCCTAGGGGCATGCGTACTAGTACTTTGGTTCGAGGTCTAATAAACTTGTGCAATACGTATATGAGTTCTTTATGACTAATGTGAGTCCATGGATTATACACACTCTTACCTTTCCACAATTTGCTAGCCTCTACGGTGCCGTGCATTGCCCTTTCTCACCTCGAGAGTCAGTGCAAAGTTCGCCGGTGCATCCAAACCCCGTGATATGATACGCTCTATCACACATAAGCCTTATTATATCTTCCTCAAAACAACCACCATACCTACCTATTATGGACCTTCCATAGCCATTCTGAGATATTATTGCCATGCAACTTCCATCGCTTCCATTTTGATGACTTGAGCATTCATTGTCATATTGCTTTGCATGATATTTCCATGGCTTGTCTGTTTTTATATCGTTTTTATGCTAGATCATTGCACATCCTGGTACACTGCCAGAGGCATTCATATAGAGTCATACTTTGTTATAGGTATCGAGTTGTAATTTTTATTTCTTTTGAGTTATAATAAGTAAATAGAAGTGTGATGATCATCAATTTTCATTATTAGAGCATTGCCCCAGTGAGGAAAGGATGATGGAGACTATGATTCCCCCACACGTCGGGATGAGACTCTGGACAATGAGAGAAAAAAATATAAAAAAAACAAGAAAACAAGAAAAGAAAAATAAAAAGGAAAAAGGAAAAAAGAGAAATAAAGAGAGAAGGGGCATGCTAGTTCCACACTTGTGCTTCAAAGTAGCACCATGTTTTTCATATGGAGAGTCTCCTATGTTGTCACTTTCATATACTAGTGGGAATTTTTTATTATAGGATTAGATGCACACCCACTTAGTTTCATATTGAGCTTTCATACACTTATAGCTCTTAGTGCATTCATTGCCTGGCAATCCCTACTCCTCGCATTGATATCAATTGATGGTCATTTCCATAGCCCGTTGGTTAGCCGCATCGATGTGAGACTTTCTTACCTTTATTCTTCTCTATATTTACCTCATGTATTGCGTGAGGGTTGAAAAAGCTGAAGCGCGTTAAAAAGTATGAACCAATTGCTCGACTTGTCATCGGGGTTGTGCATGATAAATATTTTGTATTAAGAAGACAAAGCATGACAAGACTATATGATTTTGTAGGGATATCTTTCTTTAGCGTTGATATTTTGAAAGCCATGATTGTTTGTTGGGATGCCTGAGTATTGATGACTCTATGTCAGATTATAGACTATGGCTTTGAATCACTTATGTCTTAATATTAATGCCATGATTAGATATATGATCACGTTTATGCTAGGTAGCACTCCACATCAAAAAATATCTTTTTTATCATTTACCTACTCGAGGACGAGCAGGAATTAAGCTTGGGGATGCTGATATGTCTCCATTGTATTTATAATTTTTGATTGTTTCATGCCAATATTATACAATTTTATAAACTTTTGGCAACATTTTATATGATTTATTTGGACTAACAAATTGATCCAGTGCCTAGTGCCAGATCCTGTTTGCTGCATGTTTTTTGTTTCACAGAAAAAAATCCATATCAAACAAAGTGCAAACGCGATAAAAATTTATGGAGAATTATTTTGGAATATATGTGATTTTTGAGACTTGGAATCAACGTTAACGGTGGCCCACGGCCTCCACAACCCACCAGGGCGTGCCCAGGTGTCTTGTGCCCACCCGTAAGGCGGTTGGGGCCCTTCTTCTGGTGCAAGAAAGATAATTTATGGAAAAAAATCATGTAACAATTTCAGTGCAATCGGAGTTACGGATCTCCGGGAATTTAAGAAACCGTGAAGGGCCATATCTGGGGAATGCGAAACAGAAGAGAATAGAGAGGGAGATCCAATCTCAGAGGGCTCCCACCCCTCCGCCGCCATGGAGGCTATGGACCATAGGGGGAACTCTCCTCCCATCTAGGGGGGAGGCCAAGGAAGACGAAGAATGAGGGGTGCTCTCTCCCCCTCTCTCCCGGTGGCGTCAGAACGCCGCCGGGGCAAGGATCGTGACGGCAGTCTACATCAACAATCTTGCTACCATCAACACCAACTTTCTCCCCCTTTATGCAGCAGTGTAACACCTCTTCTCCCCGCTGTAATCTATTCTGAAACATGGTGCTCAACTCCATATATTATTTTCCAATGATCTATGGTTATCCTATGATGTTTGAGTAGATCCATTTTGTCCTGTGGGTTAATCATGATCTTGGTTGGTATGATTGTATATTTTATTTATGGTGATGTCCTACAGTGCCCTCCGTCTCGCGCAAATGTGAGGGGTCTCCGCTGTAGGGTGTTGCAATACATTCATGATTTGCTTATGGTGGGTTGTGAGAGTGACAGAAGTTTAAACCTGAGTAGGTGGGTTGTTGTGTATGGGATAAAGAGGACTTGATACTTAATGCTATGGTTGGTTTTCACGACCTTAATGATCTTTAGTAGTTGCAGATGCTTGCTAGGGTTCCAATCATAAGTGCATATGATCCAAGTAGAGAAAGTATGTTAGCTCATGTCTCTCCCTCATATAAAATTGCAAGAATGATTACCGATACTTGTTATCGATTTCCTAGGGACAAATTACTTTCTTGTTGACAAAAGCTATCCACTTTAATTACCTCGCAATTTATTCGTAGTTTTATTCTCGCAAAGTACTGGTAGTTTTATTCTTGCAAAATAGTTTCATACTTGTTCTAGGTAAAGCGGACGTCATATGTGCGTAGAGTTGTATCGGTGGTTGATAGAACTTGAGGAAATATTTGTTCTACCTTTAGCTCCTCGTTGGGTTCGACACTCTTATTTATCGAAGAAGGCTACAAACGATCCTCTATACTTGTGGGTTATCATCCGTGACAAGTATACCAACTCCTTCCTGCATCTACTACTATTACTCCACTAATCGACCGCTATCCCGCGTGCATCTACAGTATTAAGTTCATAACAAATAGAGTGACACCTTAAGAAAGATGACATGATGTAGACTAAGTAAACTCAAGAAATAAGAATAAATCTCATTGTTTTACCCTTGACGGCAACAATACAAATACGTGCCTCGCTACCCCTTTTGTCATGAGGTGAGGACACCGCAAGATTGAACCCATTACAAAGCACCCCTCCCATTGAATATAAATCAATCTAGTTGGCCAAACCAAACGGATAGATCGGAGAGAAATATAAAACTATAATAATCGTGCATAATAAAGTTCAGAAAAGACTCGATTACTTTAAATGAATAATATAATCATAAACCCACAATTCATCGGATTCCAACAGACACATTGCAAAAGAAGATTACATCGGATAGTACTCCAAGAAGATTGAGGAGAACATTGTATTGAAGATCAAAGAGAGAGATGAAGCCATTTTGCTACTAGCTATGGACCCGTAGGTCTGTGGTGAACTACTCACGCATCATCGGAAGGGCAGCAAGGTTGATGTAGACGCCCTCCGTGATAGATTCCCCCTCTGGCAGAGTACTGAAAAAGGGCTCCCGATGGGATCGCGGAAGATCAGATGGTTGTGGCGGCGGAAAAAGTGTTTCGGGTGGCCCTCTGTTGGTTTTCCAATATATGAGAATTTATAGAAGTGGAATTAGGTCAGACGGAGCCACGTGGGGCCAACAAGGCAACAGTGCGCGCCTACCCCCAGGGTGCGCCCTATTTCCTTGTTGTCTCCTCGCTTCTCGTTTGGTCTCGTCCCAAAGCTTCTAGAGTCTCTCTTACCCAGAAAAAAATCATCAAAAAGTTTTGTAGAGTTTGGACTCCATTTGGTACTCATGTTTTGGAAAACCAAAAACAAGCAGAAAACATCAATTGACACTTAGCACTGGGTTAATAGGTTAGTTTTCAAAAATGATATAAAATAACATGTAAATATAAAATATCCAAGATTCATAATACAATAGCATGCAACAATCAAAATTGTAGATACACTGAAGACGTATCAGGTCCTAACTTGCGATTCATCATATGTGCGGCACAAAGTTGCTCCTCGAGTTATCCCCCCTACGAAAAAGGCTTCACTCTTCTCAAAGCTTTTCAAGCCCCGACATGGCCTCAAAGCACAAGTGCGGGAATTGAAGGTTTATAATTTCCTCCGGACGGTTCCGAATGAAGATCAAAGTATCGTTAGCGTATTGTAAGTGTGATAGCCCTCCTCGCACAATTGAGCTAGACACCCCTTGGATATGCCCAGCCGCCTTGGCCTGGTCTAGAATCACAGTTAGCGCGTCAGACATGATGTGAAATAATAAATTGGAGAGCGCGTCCCCCTGCCGCACCCCCTTGTGTCCCTAAAATACGGCACTGCCTCGCCGTTAATGTTAATAGTAGTTTTGTGGAGTACTTCCTCTAAGAACTCGCACCTTACCTTATCGTATGCCTTGTCAAAGTCGATTTTGAGGATAAACACTTCTTCTCTAGTGTGCTTTATTTTGTGTATGATCTCATGTAACACAACAAGCCCCTCCACTAGTACCCCCCCCCCCCCCCCCCCCCCCCCCCCCCCCCCCGCGCGCGTGCAAATGAATGTTGTTTGACTAGGGTCAATGATCTTGTCAGCCATCCGGGTCAGCCATGATGCAAAACCATTTGCGATCAAATGGAAGTTGACATTATAAGTGTTATTGGTCAGTATTGTCGGATGTTATCGTCCCCTTTCACCTTTGGTAGTACCATAAGCACCCCATAGTTCAATCTTTTAATATCAATTAGCCCTATGATGAAATCGACAGTCACCCAGGTGATTTGAGGACCCACCTTCACCCAAAATCTTAGGTAGAAACTCACCGGAAACCCATCTGGTCCCTGTTCAGTATTCACCCATATAGCCTTTAAACTGGAGGTATTCTCTGTCGGAGAGAAGGGAAAAGTCAGTGCCAAGTTCACCTTTGGTAGCAGCAACTTGTGTGGTTCAGCAGCAACTCATCATGTGCGTCCACATCTGTACTCAGCCACGCATGTCAGGTACATCCATGCTCAAAGAGACAATATCGGGCTAGTTGTTTTGTTCCCGGTGATTCCTAGTCCTAGTTCAACTACACAACAATTTAGCACTGTCATTTGAGCATCACACACATTGGGCGAAATTCATTTTGGGCCATGATGCTACCTATTTGTAGGCTCACACCACCCACATTTTCAGAGATGCGTGTAAGCTATGGCCCACTTAGATGTATAGCAGTATTTTTGTATCTTTTTATTGGTCAAATCAGTGTCAGTTTGATGGGCCCAATGGACTACTTTTTTTGAGAAAAGATGCGTATTTAGCTTTCTTCTTTCTCTTCATCGCAAACAAATTCATTGATTTTATTTCATCTTAGACAATTTAATAAATCACTCCTATCTTTTAAACTATAAATTTGTTTTTGAAACTTTTTATATATTTGGACTTCTGGCGTCAAGCCCTTTAGAACTAGACCAATTTTTGATACATTTCGATCACATTTCAATTTTGACGTTTCACATTTCACATGTGAAAAAAAATTATTTCACTAGAAAAATATGAAACAAACCTATTTCACTACAAATATGTGAAAACAACCCATTTCACAGAAAAGTACTTAACCCAAATATGAAACTGAAAAGTCAATTTGTGAAACTCATTTATTTGGAAATGTGTAATAGTTTAATTCAAAATAGTGAAATGTGTTATTCCAAAAATATGCAATTGAAATAGATGTGATTTTTGTAAAACAAGCCACTGAAAAGTGTAATGTACCTTCTGAAAGAGACAAAAATGTTAAATTGAAATGTCAACTTGTGAAATTGAAAATTTTGAAATGTGTAATGGTTTATTTCGAAAGAGTGAAATAGGTTATTTCAGTAATATGAAATTGAAATGGATGTGATTTTTGTGAAACAAGCCAGTGGGAAGTGAAATGTAGGTTCTGAAAGTGAAAAATAATACGAAATAAAATGCCAACTAGTGAAACCGATTATTTCCAAATGTGAAATGGTTTGTTTTAAAATAGTGAAATATGTTCTTCCAAAAATGTGCAATTTAAATAGATATGATTTATATGAGACAAGCCAGTGAAAAGTGAAATGTAAGTTTTGAAAGTGAAAAACGACATGAAACTGAAATGTCAACTTGTGAAACTCTGGAAGAATTTTATTCATAAGATTTCAAGTGGGCAAAATATGTGAAATGTGTTTCATGACTTTTAAACTCATTTAAAATGTATCCGAAATTGATCTTGTTTTAAAGGTCTTTGTGACATGAGTTCAAATATATAAAAAGGTTTAAATGGGAATATTTGTTTAAAAGATATGAACGATTTAAGTTAGGAAAGATAAAATAATTAAGTGGGCGCATTTGTTTGGGAGAGAGGAAAGAGAGAATGGCAGCGCATACATGCAACCGCAGTTCTAATAGGTATGCTAATTAATACTAACTGCGTAGAGATGCATGTTTGGTGCCGGGATAAAATTCTTGCATTGGTGGCACACAATGCATATATCTCTGCCGCGCCATGAAAAATATTTTCTAACATGTGCGTGATTCATATCCATTGATCTCCATATCGCCGGCATCTATGTTTTTGATACGTACGTGCAGTGCAACCATATAATCTGTCATCCACTCAATGACAGCATGCCCTCCCCTACCTAGTAATCAGTCTGCTCGGAAAAGAATACACAACCCCCACTCCCTCATCCGACCGAATGAAGCGCAGACGTGAGGCGTTCGACGTGAGGAAGGAGGTCTTCGCCGTCGGCAAGATGTGCGGCGAGGAACGGAATTTGCTTCGCAAGCGATTCCGGGCGGAGCTCGTCGCTGTCCGTGGCCTCCTCGAGAAGGCGGATCGGTTCTTGGCCCCCGGAGCCGCCGAGGGCTGCCGCGGTGGTGCGGCGCCTTCTTCCTCGTCCGGCCTGGCGGCTCTGCCCGGCAAGGAAGAAGGGCGACCCTTGTTGGGCGCCGAACCACCATCTGATGTGTCGATGAAGGCTGACGACGGCAAGAGGAGGGTGACGACAACTCTGGCGGAGCACAAAGAGGCGCCGAAGATGACCCCGGCGGAGCGCCAACAGCTAGCCTTCAGCCTGGTGGCGCTAGCGGCAGAACTGTCCGATCCCGCCGTCGAGCTCTTGCCGAAGCAGAACAATGGCGGCCGACGCGAGATCGAGGTAAACGTGTGCTCCATGGAAGACGCGGCCCTGTTCGAGCTAAAGATGCACGTGGACAAGCTCGTCAAAACGAGGGATCCGTCGCTGCCGCCGCAAGATGGCAGCAAGATCGTTGAGCATGAAGACGCAGCCCTGTTCGAGCTAAAGGTGCACGTGGACAAGCTCGTTAAAACGAGGGATCCATCGCTACCCCCGCAAGATGACGGCAAGATGGTTGAGGATGAAGACGAAAATGGCAGGCGCGTCGATATCTGCCCCGGCGTGTCCCCCGTGGTGACCGCCCCGTCGCCACTCCAACTTGAAATTCTTGAATACGCGGCCGTCTTCAATGCTACCGGACTAGTCGACAAGATGCTGTCACCGCTGCCGCAGAAATACTTGGCGCTCGCTGAAAAGGGGGAGAAGGAGTGCATCGCCGAAAAGGAGGATGACGAGGAGTACGTCGACATCTGCGGCGACGCCTCGCCGGTGGTGTTCCAGAATCTCATTGGTGCAATCAGCCACAACCCAAGCATTATCTTAACCAGCGATTCTGATTCTGATTCAGACGCAGATATCGGGTCCGACAGTGATTCCAGTGACTCTGGTTCGGTCTCAGACAACCACTGCGATGAGAAGGGCCGCACTCTAGCTCCGCCAGTTCTTCCTAAGGTTAGCAGCTCAGCCCCAGCAGTTCTTTCCAAAGTGATTGGCGATTCTGCACCACCATCGGAGCCAACACTTGAGGTGGTACAGAATGGAGAACTGAAGAAGCTTGACAGTCCAGCTCCACCAATTCTTCCCAAGGTGAATGGCCATTCTGCCGGCCGTCCATCGGAGCCGGCACCGGTGGTACAGAATGCAGAACCAGAGAAGGTTAGCAGTCTAGCTCCATCAGTTCTATGCAAAATGGTTGACGATTCTGCTGCCCAACCATCGGACCCGGCACTGGAGGTGGTACCTTTACAGAGTGGAGAACCAGCAGACAAGCTTTGCAGTCCAGCTCGGGCAGTTCTTCCCAAGGTGAATGGTGATTCCGCTGGCCAGGCACCGGTGGAACAGAATGCAGAACCAAGGAAGATTGGTAGTCCATCTCCAGCAGTCCTTCAGAACGTGGTTGATTATTCTGCTCCGCCAATGGAGGCTGGACCGAAGGTGGCACAGAATGGTTTTGAAACAGAGAAGCTTGGCAGTCCAGCACCATCAGTTCGACTTCTTTCTAAGGTGAATGATGGTTCTTCCCTGCTATCATCGAAGCCTGCACCGGAGCTGGTGCAGAATGCAGAACCAGAAAATGTCTCAGACAAGCCTGCAACTGCGACGGCGCCTCCGGTGAGGCCAATGAGCGAGCTGATCGCCGTAGCGTTGGAAAAGCGGCGGCGGGAGGAGAGGTCCCAGGCGAGGGAGAAAGCCCGTCAGGAGCTGGTGGAGATGGAGAGGTCGGCCATGACCAGCCACAGGGTACACCCAGTGGACATGGAGCAGCTTGGCATCGTTCACGTGGAGCACATGGTGAGCCAAGGAAGACGGCCTGGTGTTCCTTCCAGTCTGTTGCAGCAGCTTGGTCTCTTCCTGAGGGCTGATGAAGACGACAGTGGAGAGCAGCAGCAGCAGCAACAACAACAACAACAACCGATCTCCGATCCCGGCGTTGAAGACCTGGAGGAAGGGGAGATTCTGTTCTAGGGGTGTGGGCTTGTTGCCCGCCTCTAGACATGCCGCAAGAAGATTTAGTTTTGGTATAATATACTATCGAAAACAAATTGGGGGCTGTTTTACTTGCATGCAACAGAAGTTGGCTAGCAAACCATGACATCACTACTGGATTCGCCTACTTTACCGAGCATTGCCTATCTAAACATCCGTTTTGTGAAGCAATTCTCAGTGACAATCGTTCTTTACAAAAATCTTCCAGCTTTTCGTTTTCAAGTACATTTGGATTTTCTTTCACGGCTAGATGATGTCTAAGGTTATGAGTTAGCACAACTAGGCCGTTGAAAAACCATGGTTTAAAATTGCAGGTGATGGACGCGTCGCGACATGTCTAAAACCACGTGATTGCGGTGCTAAATCCACAAATTTGGTGCACAACTAGAGCTGTGATTTTCTAGCACCAATGGCAGCCAAATCAGAGGCGATTTAAAGCTTCGTGGAAAACAACATAGTTTATAGTATGGATTTAGCTGAGCACTTACAATCTGGATTTTCTTTCACGATTGGATGATGTCTAAGTGCATTTCTAACCGATCTGCTAAAAGACCATAAGGGAGTAAAAAATCGGTTATACTCTCTTACGGCACACCTAGCCGGCCTCCTAAACGGCTTAGTGGAGTAAAAAGTTTACTCCAACTCCCAATATCCCCCAAATCTCCCTAAATATACTCCAACTCCCAACTCCAGCTCTGCCGGTTCTCCCACCCCCTGCGCCACCTTGTCTTCCGCCACCGATGACCATCCCTCCGGACGGAATGGATGACACGGGCCCTTCCCTCACCCCGCCAGACACCACCGCCGGCTTTTCGCCACCGGAAATCACCCACGCGCCACCGCTTGCGAAGAAGAGTTTGGGGATGAAAAACCCACCGGGTTGAAGCTCCTCCTCCAACCGCTCTCGAATGGCCTCCATGGTGGCCCCCGCCTCTCCGGCAAAGGCCCACCATGCTCCCGCCTATGTGAAACGAGCTCAAAGATTGACAGCGGCGGTGGCGGTGCTCGTTGAGGCGGCCACGAAAAAGAAAAAGAAGAAGGCCAAAGCGGCGCCTCGTCCTAGGCTAGCGCCTCGCGCAGCTACTCCTGTGACCCATACGGCCAGTGCTCCAGTGCGGGCAGCGGACATAGCCGATAACAAGCATCATAGCCGCCAAGTGCTCGATGAAATGCCTACAAGGTAAAGAAAAATCGATGGTGATGTTGGTGGCCGATAGTGGTTGTTGGTGGCCAATGGTGATGTTGTTTGCTTTGTTTTCGTAGTGCGGAGATGAACACGGCCAAATTCCTCGCTTCTTTGGAGTCCTCGGCCACCATTGGACTTGATGAGCTCAACTACGACTCATTTTGGGATCATTTGGAGGCGGTCCAAGACATGGAGCAAGAGGTGGCCGAGGAAGAGGAATTAGGCCGAGGAGGAGGAGGAGGCCGAAGAGGTGGTGGCCGAGGAAGAGGAGGTTGTGGAGGTGACCGAAGCAAGCAGAAAGGTGCCAGTGTGTCGCACCCAAAACTACAACCAAAAGGAGGATATTGCTCTGTGTGATGCTTGGTGTGCGATCTCCACAGATGCAACGATTGGAACGGATCAAAAGAATTACCGGCCACTATAACAACTCTGTGGATGTGCAATCAAGCCATATGCAAAGTTCTCTTGGGCATCATTGGAACACCATTTTGACCAATGCATCTGATGGTCCCGTTGCATCAACCAAGTGAATCATGACCACCGAGGGGTGTGCAAGTGGCATAGTAGGGCCCCTACATCCAAGAAATATTCAAGCATAGAAATACCAAGTTCAGCCACAAATTCTTCATGTTGCATCACTGCTATAAAGAGCTATGCAAAAACGAGAAGTGAATCCAAAGAATCGCAGAGACAACTCCAAAGAGGTCAAGGCTGCGCATATCCGTTGAGGAGGATGATGAGGTTGACGAGGATGCCGAGGTTGATGAGGATGCCAACAGTAGATCGGAGGGAAACAAGATTGGAAAGGAAGGAAAGAAGAGAAATGCACCCGGTGGCACCTACAAAGAAGAACTATATACATGCTATGTTTGTGGTGATTTTCTATCAAACATTGTGTTTGAAGTGATGTCTTTTAGGTGAAGTTTACATTTTTTATTTGAAATTCGTGATGATGAAACTATATGTGATGACGTTATGTAAAGCATGTTTTAATTTCAATATTCTCATGATATATAATGTGTAGTGTTTGAAGTTCATGCGGTTAGGACACAAAATCTACACAATTTTATTTTTACTCCACAAATTATAGGGGATCAGGTAGGTACCGTTAGCGGAGTAAAAAATTACTCCATTAACTTTACTCCCCCGGATACTCCACTAACTTTTAGGGGATCGATTAAAAATGCCATAAGGTTATGAGTTAGCATAACTAGGCTGTTCAAAAACCATGGTTTAAAATTTCAGGTGATGGACCTGTCGCGGAATGTCCAAAACCAGGCGATTGCGTCGCTAAATCCACAAATTTGGTGCACAACTTGCGGTGAGATTTTCTAGTCGTAATGGCGGCCAAATCGCAGGCGATTTAAAGCTTTATGGAAAACAACATAATGTATAGCACAGATTTAGCTAAGCACTCACAAGCTGGACACTAAAGGTTATGGCAAACAGTGTTTCCTGTCTTTCGACAAAGAGATAGGGCGAAGGAAACAATCGGATCAAGAGGCCACCGGAAATGGAGAGACTGGAAATTTTTATATGAGAGAAATATGAAATAACCGCGACACACATTTCTGGGCCCTATGTTAGCTTGGAACCACTAGCGTAATCTGAATTTTTCTCTAATGCCAGGTTGTTTGTCGAGTGCATTTCGTTAGGTACTAGGCTAATATGACCATGGCTAAGTGTTTTTATGCGCTCGACAAACAATTCTTTTGCGATTACCTTTCTTTGATACTCCTTTTCTGCACTCGGCAAATAATTCTTTGTGGAGTTCTTTTTTTTTCTACGCTGAGCAAACACTTACTTTTTCTAAAAAAAATCTTCTCCTTTTGATTTTATTTTTTTGTACATTATTTGTCTTCTTTTTTCGCTTTTATGCCCTGTTCCTTTCTAAATAATTTGTTTATTTATTTCATTTTCTTTTCCCTTCTCTATTTTCCCCTCTCATGATTAATTTCAGTTGGTGATATTGATTCTTTTAGAAACATAATACTGACACAAACACTCACAACACGCACACACACTCACCCCATGAACGAACAAACGCACACCTTATCCCTTGGCAGACAGATCTTGAGTTACCAAATATGCGTCCTCATTACGGACACCTTGTTTTTAATTATGGCTCGAGAGCTTGTAATGAGTTAGCACATAACTTGGCGGCTCTTGGCATGCGTCATGGGGAGATCGTGCTCTTCCAAAGACTAGGGCCCCACATAACATACACTCAAAAAGTGTGACAAGATTCCTTTAGATTTGCCAACTTGTGGCTCTCATTTTGAAGAACTAACCTTAGGCAAGTGTGGCAAAATGTGGCACTCCTAAGCCTAGAACCAAACAGCCCCTTTCACGACTTTAACAAAATATTCTTTAATATGAAAAAAATGTACATGACTTTAAAAAATGTTGGCGTCGTTCGCCAATATGGAAAAAATGTCCACGAACATTCATGTCCTATCACAACTTTTAGAAAAATGTTTGCGGATATGAAAAAATGTTAACGACTTTAGAAAAAATGATCGCATCATTCGCGAATATCGAAAAAATGTTCATGAACATTCATGTCCTTTCACGAATTTAAAAAAAAATGTTCACGGATATGAAAAAATGTTCATGAATTTAAAAAAAATGTTCCGCGTGATTCACGGATATTGAAAAATATGCACGAGCATTCATATACTTTCATGACTTTAAAAAAAATATTCGCAACCAACATGTTTTTCCATATTTGAACATTTTTTTAAAGTCTTGAAGATTTTCTTCATATTCGTGAACACCTTTTGAAACCATGAACATTTGAATTCATTAACATTTGTAAATTTATAAACGTATTTTTAAATTCGTGAACTTTATTTCAACCCTGTACATTTTTGCAAATTCATGAACAATTTTAAATATATAAAAGATTTAAAAATTGCCAACATTTTTAGAAATTCATGAACATTTATTAAATTTGTGCCAAGGTTTTTAAATTCGTGAATTTTTAAATACAATGCACTTTACTCCCGTAAACAGGTAACGGGGATTTCTTTGTGAAACAAACACCTCTTAATGGTTATTGTAAAAAAAAACATCTCTTAATGGTATGTTCCTGCTACCTCATTTGTTTGGCATGACGTGCCAGAATTAACTCTTCTTATAAACCTTCACTACTCTGCAAACTTTAATTTTTCCTGACGATCCTAATCATTTGGTAAACGGTCTTTTGTTTATCTGCTTTCCTCAGTTTTGTTCTTACAGTTCATGAATATTTAGCAAAATTCTACATAATAGTCTCGGCACGATCTTTCTTGACCAAATCGTTCTATGATTTGTTTTATCCTTTGGAGGCCTGTTTTCTAACAGTCCCTGCTATTTACAAGATCTCAAGGCTGACCGCGAAGATGAGTTCCTCAAAACCCTGCGGACGGTTATATGGTGCTGGTGCATCACTTGCCCCTTCGTTTGATGCCGAGTCTCTTAAAAGTGATGTTTACTTATATTGTTCCATTGAAGTATTAAAATGAGTGAAGCAGCAAAGGTGATGCTGGCCCCTGCAGTCCTGTTTTGGCCTTTCACTTACTGTCTACAACCATTAATTAAACAGCTCCGCATGATAGGTATGGTTTGATTCTCGATTTGCTTTGCGGGTCCCCCTTTTTAGGGAGATATATGCGTCTTGAAATTGCAGTACTTGTGTGAGTTCAGTCCTTGAATCACACTTCATATGTATTGTATGTAGATGAGCTACTCAAGGTGATATATGTCTCTCCCTGCATTAGTGTGTGTAGAGAAAATTATACCTTCATGTTTTATGCAGAGAAAATTATATTGTATTGTATGTCTCTCCCTGCTACTCAAGTTTTATGCAGAGAAAATTATATTTTACATGACATTTGTCATTCTGGATTTACCTTCATGCTTTAACAATTTTCTTATATCTGCTTTTTTTGTGTGTGTATATGTGCTGTATGCATAGTTATTTTTATTGCATGCCTTAAGATAAAGACCACATTCAGTTAAAGGTTCTGTGGTAATTAATTGTATTTGTTTCTGCTTACAGTTCTTGCTTAATTAAGCAACCCGTGTTAGTTTCTTTCTATGGTGTCAATTATGCACAGTTCTAATTTTTTCACTTTACTCATCAGGTTAAATGTGAAGCAAACATATGGTTGTATCATATCTTCTTCATGTTTATGTTAGTTTAGAGCATTTGCCACTATCAGTTGCACAAACTTTTTGGCTAGGGGCAAGTTGAATCATGCATTTCCTTCTTTGTTTATTTCTCTTGCTCTGGTTAGGCAAAGAAACATATGAGTCAGTTATCATGGCGGATCAGATTTGGGATTCGTCTCATCCCCGAGCACAGGGAAGTTCCATTATATGGTGTCCTGTCCTGTTAATTTCTAGAACCTATTAATATGCATACAGCAAACCTGAAGATTAATATTTGGAATTGCAGACTTTATGACAATGATGTAGTGTTTACAGATTATACTGTCCTTCTTTATGTGGTCCAAAATACTAAAACACACTACCTCAATTCCTGAATATAAGACGTTGGGGCAGTTCATTTAATTAAATCTATTGATGTAATCTGATTTTGACTTATCAATAGTGTCGTTGTATGCTCCATTGTATGAACTAGTACAATGCCCGTGCGTTGCCACGGGCCTTTTAATTTTTGTTCTGATTGTATATATACATGTATTGTTGTATTTAACTCGATGATTTTTTGGTCCCTTCCAACAACATCATGTCAACACTCTTGTCGAATGGATTCCTTTTGAACATCAACATAATACATCTTTATCTCTTTCATACCCTGCAAAAAATAGACATATAAAAATAAGAAGGGGAGACACATTTTGTATTATCATGTGCAACAGTATATAAAAAAGAATAATTATTTGTATGCATCTCTTTCAATTGGGTAACACTCAATAAGTTTTCAGTCCATCTATCATAAAGCTTTGTCAATGGACATTTTCAAAGCATCATTGGAAGCCGTCAGTTGTTATCTCTATTCTCCAAAAGTGAGTATATAAACACATACTAAAATAAAATAAAACTAAGATAAGCCCATATATAATCCAATGTAAGTCTTTTTAGATATTTGAATATTGACTACTGCATACGGATGAATATAGAAGTATTTTAAAGCGTAGATTCACTTATTTTTGCTCCGTATGTAGTCTATATTAAAATCTCTTACAAGACTTATATTTATGAACATAGAGAGTATATATTCATCGGTCAAGTGCTTGCTTCGAGCATGTGACCGTTTTTACTCGAAGTGAGGCATCATGCTTGTAGACTCACCTATAAATCACTTGTGGGTAATTATTCTCCAGAAATGACTTCCTAGGGTATGTGATATTTTTCACTATATAAAAAAGTATGTGACATTTCTCTAACGGCAAGCAATCAATTTTCCCTAACAAAAAGCAACAACCACTCCTTTTCTTCTCATCTTAAAAAAAGTAGGATGACTGTCATTGGCACAACGCTCACACTCATACCTCATTACCCCATCATGCTCTCCTCGCCACATCATCGTCGCTGTCATGTCTCCCCTCCACGGTATCTCACTGCCGCCTCCCCCCTTGCACCACATCATTCAGATCGCAACTTCCTCTCACTACTCTCTCTCCTTCCCTGCATGGCGTCGTCCGCCCCTCCTCTCCTCCACACTGAATCGGACGATTCCCAGTTCTAAGAAATGCACACTGTCATAGCTGAGGGCGACCACCACAATGTGGTTTTGCTGGCATGATATATGAAATGATTTATATATTATGTGATATTTTGTCTCTTTTTTTGAAATAATTATAGTCGAGGTATGTGCCTGTGAGTTACCATGGGACCAAATTTTATTGGGACAAATATGGAAGAAAATCAGATAACCAAAAGTAGACTATGTTTTGGTTATGAAGCATACACAGGGTCATCCACGAGGTGCCCTGCACCACCTCGCTCTCAATGGAAATTGTTGATCGGCTCGAACCAGGCAACCGCTGGTCAGCAGATCGTGGAGCTAGTGTGGGTTAACTCCCTCGCTGTGATAAAAAGGTACGGACTACTCCCGTGCACACTTCCTTATTCACATTCTCCTTTTACACACTCCGCTGCATCAAGCGCCGGCGGCAAATAGTGGCAATGGTGGCAGTGGAGCAAGTGCGGAACTCTTGCCTTATCTAACACACAATGAGATTGTCGTGATCAGATTCGATCGGCCTTGACGCCTAGGATTAGCAGGCTGTCATGGACTTCCTCACTGAGGACCATCTTATGCACACCAACCTAATCAATGTTGCCTGTGTTGATGTTGTTCTGTAATCTACCATATAACCATTTGATATACCGGGTTCAATGTGACAAAGAATACTAACATTAGTCCGAGCTCCAAACTCTTTAAGCAACACAAGACCCAGTTCATCCACAAATTTTGGATAGCTATACAAAATATTTAAGTTCACATTAAAATTATGAGGTGTACCTCATGTGAGTGGATCCTCTAAACAGCTACTTCCATCCCTTTGGAAAATGACCAATCTTGTACAGAAGAAGTGGAGGAGGCTCAAACTATTGAATCTTCTCACTACCTATTGATTTAAGTTGCAGAATAGCAGAACACACATACTCAACATAGATGGCCCCACAAATGAGTGCAAAAATGGTATAAATGTGCACAGATTCATTTGTTAGTTGCTTAATCTGACAAGAAAGTGGAGAAGACAGTAAGCAGAAAAAAACTAAAATCTATGGTAACTAAAAGGAGACCTATCTTTGTGCCCTGCATTATGAGAAAAAACATATAGAAAACAAACATGCATGAACCTCCCGGAGTATCCGATGTTGCAGACAAGAATGCAAATGGAAGTGAGCCCAGCTGAGTTCCTACCCACCTAGTCGAACCTTTGGATGCCTTCATCGGTTGAGTGTAAGCTGCTCACTCACCTGGAGGGGATCAATCGGAATGGCAGCTACCTGGAACGGAGCGTGGAAAGTCAGAAACACCATGGGCCAACACGGTCGATGTCATGGTCGCCGGCGCCTCACTCCCACAGCCATGGTCGCGGTAACGGTCGCCAGCGGCAGCATCGACGTCTCCCCCTCGTTGCAATCCTAATCAGCCTCTCCCAGCACTCGTCTCAGGTAAAACGCTTCGTCAGTGCATTAAATTAAAGCTACCTAAGTCAGAGAACATTGACTCTACAAACCATTTTGTTTGAATATTATAAAATACGAAAATTATTTGAATTATAAAAATCAAGGCAAAAAAACCTATTTGGAGGAAGGCTTGGATTTATTTCATAACTGAGATACTATAAAACTAAACAAAAACATAAAACTACTACTTCTAATTCAAATATTGTAGTAAACAATATTGTGACAGTTGTGTACATTTATTTTTAGAGCACACATTTAAATAGACGAGACATACATTTGCAAGTGTTTCTTACTGCTATCAACAACATTGAACCATCCTTCAATCCTAATAATGATAGTCTCATTCATTGCTGGCTTTGTAACCTTGAAGCAAACTAACGAATTTCAATATTAATTATGCAACTAATAGCAAGCAAGACTTACCAATCAATTGTTGCTCTCCTACTATTTCTCCTAAGAAACGAGTCCTCACTGAAGGTCAAGTATTAAGATATGTACAGCTGAAACCAAGTAGACAGCATGATAGTCCAGCCATTAAACCTTCATTCCTGAGACGAAAAAGGGCAATGAAGATGGTGTCATATGTTGTCTTGCAAACAATCTTGCTTCAACATCAAGATGCCACTATTTCGTACTGTCAACCAAAAAAAGATGACGATGTTTGCACTGCCACTGCCTCACAAATTAGTCAACCTCGTGAACTATAATAAAAACAATGCAATATAAGTGCTTGTGACTCAATTATAAGAACCAAAAGGTAGCCATCATCACTTGGTCTATATTCCTAGCTGCATTCAAGCGGTACAATCAGCAATTCGGCAAACTAATTTGAAACACCTTTGAGGAAATTTCCTTACATGACAATGTACCTAGGGGAAAATCCATCTAATCTTTAATCACTGAGGTGCTCAAAGAGAACATTCAACTTCAGGAAATTAGCATATCTCTCCAATATTTTTTAGGGACAAAAATATGAGCAATGCCTGTGGACTGACAAGGACGGAGACAAGCATCTGATTGCATAGCGGCATAGTAGCGCGGTTGTCATGCAGGGGTAAGTAGGGAGTACGGCACAATGGCATCATCCACGGCTAGGACCGCGACCATGAGGCAGACAAGGATGGGAGTGGCGCCAGGACGAAGTAGAACCTGTAAGCCAATCTTATGGTTAGGTCAGCAATGACATGCCATGATAGATCAAATATTCAAACTGGAACCTAAGAAATCAAAGTCAAACCTGTAACCGAACTTAGTCCAGTATCCTAAGTGTATAAGTTGACGATGGAAAAGGAACACATTTTGTCCAAACAGTACATTGCTCATGTCTTGCCTGATTTTTTCATGGTCGTGACAATAAATGATCAGGATTATTATTGTTCAGTATGGCTTCTTAACACACATACACATGCATATGTCTAACAACGAAGAGCCCAGTGGAAAAATTTCGATCTCAGAAACTACTTAACTCGATTCATTTCACACAATTCAGAAAATATTCTGATCCAAATATTCCAATCCCAATGAACTCATTAGTGAGAAAAAATCAATTATCATTAACACACATAATTTCCAACATCTCATAATAAATTGATACCCCATATGAATGAAGCCTCGACCTGACATTGGTATCCCATATGCATGAAGCCTCGAACAAGATAGTTCGACACTGGGTCCCTAAATTCACGCATATGGTCAAATCACTAAACACAAGAACAACCAAGCCTCGATTGGTATCCCATACCCATGCAGCTTGCAACGATTCAAGGAAAATTTGTCGAGAAGGAGTTGCGTTGCTTGCTTGCTTGCCAATGCCAGCTACTTGCGATTGCGCTCCACGGAACTGAATCGTCAAGCCAAATTGTGGCACGACTTTATCTCCACACGGTAAAACACGCAAAGGATCCTTAAAGGAGTTAACACATGGGTACGGAGTGCTACATAAATTCTTTTTTCCTCTTAGCATTTTCAAGAACAAGCGTATGAAAATACTTTCGTGAGGTCTAATCGAATATCTGAATTGGAGAGTGTAGTCCATACATGTAACTACTAAGCCTAGTTCAGTGTAAGAATTTTGTAGTGTCTAGTCTAGTCCATACATGTAACTAATCTAGTTCAGGGTAAGAATTTTCTGTCAAGAAGAATCAAGTAGCTAGTGAAAACAAGACAAAGCTTGGACGAGTTTGTACAGAAAATACCTTGGTAATTTTCTCCGAGTACAGTGCTCAGTTGTAACTCCTTTAGTAGTATGCAGAATTGCAGACCATACAAATATTTACTGACTGCAGCAGATCTTGAACAAAGCATGCCACAATTCTGCTCGTAAAAACGTATGGCAACTCTCTTTACCCTGCATCGTATAAGGTACCTACAACATAGAAGTGGAGTTGTTTAACAAAAAGGTGCCTATAACAGAGAAGTGGAGTTTAAAAGAACAACATGGAAATAACAGTAGTAGTGAGCCACCACTTCAGGCCATTTTGTAGCATAGTCTTGACCAAGCCTGGCATAAACGAACTGAGAATAGTGAAACCGTGAATCCTGATTACCATGGCCAAGTGTGGAAAAGAACTGCAGAATCATTACCAAGTGTGTAAATGAACACCAGATGAGCAAGAATCAGACATGAGCAGCCACATCATGAAATGAATTCGGAATAGCTTACCACTGGATCAATGAACATATTTTATTTAAGTTGAACAATTTCTTCTCTCAAGTAACTTGCACTGCAGCAGAACCCTTTCAGCACCAAACATGCTACTACCATTATTTTGTAGTGTAAAACTTCCAAATCCTTCTAAATTTTGTTTGTAATATCCTTGTTAATAAAACTAACACTCGGCCAAAGACAGCAGGCCTAACCTGTAAATGTACTTAACAATGAAGACAAGACAATGATTCATCATCAGTTTAATTACTTGTAGAATGCCAGTTCATCTTGATTCCTGAACTTCTTACCTACAAAAACGTTGATAGATTTTTTCCAGTTAACAATATTCTAATGGTTGGCGACAAGAACACCAATATACATTGAAAGTTAACGATAGGACAGTATACATTGGAGTTAATCTGCATAATATACTCGATAATTTAAGAAGGAATCATATTTGGCTCGCTGTTCTCGATGGTTATCACATAGAACTTGATGTCTGCAAAATTGGTGTCTGCGTCCTCAAGGCGATTCCAGAAAACTGAAGAGATTCTTAGTGAATTAGCTTCTGTTCATAGAAAACAAGTTCCCATGTATGTGCAACAAATTTATGCAATACTAATGGCTCCAAACCATATATATGCGCTCTGTATGAAGGTTTTACAGCTTGATAATGGAAAACAATGTCACCTAGATGCAATGTAGCAATTTCCAAAATTGATTATGAGTGTTATATAAAGATGGCGCTAATTAGTTGGGCATGGGAATCAGTTCTAGCAAGATGGCACTTTTCCATTACGACTCAGGTTTCTAACCAAAACAAGACCTCTAGGAAAATCGATGTTTTGAAAAATGAGTCTACATAGCAATGAGAAAAATAATGAACATTTAACAATAAAAGTGCAGGACGCATATTCTGAACCTATGTATAAGCAATAATAATTCGACACTGAAGCACAAATTTAGGAATCCCCATTCATGCCCGCATCATCCAAAAATCAGCCATCTGATGTTTAGGAGCTACAGGTTGAAGAAGACAAACCTGAAGAGTAGGTACTCGACCAGAATTGTGCCGGTGCCAAAGAAGCACTGCAAGCACAACATTGGCATGGTTAGGATTAGTCAATCTTAATCCCAATCATCCAGGCAACATTTGGCATGTTTAGGAATAGTCCGATCTTAATCCCAATCAACCATGCCGGCTAATCTTAAATCCACACGAACCCCAGCACGGGTACCTCCGTCCACACGAACAAATAGCACCCACAAGAAGAAAAGACAGCAGGACGCCCAATTCATCGCAGCCGACCACAGACCGGCGAAACCCGCACGGCACCCTCTGCAGGTGGAAAGGATTCTTCACCTGTGTAAACAATTCTTCAGGTACAGAAGGTTTATTTCATCCTTGAGGGTTGGACCAACATTTGATTTGCTGGAATAGGGGGGGGGGGGGGGGGGGGGGGGGGGGGGGGGGCGACCTTGCAGGTAGGCGACGGGCGGAGCCCAGGAGGCGCCTCACCTTGATGTGCGTGGCGGGTTCCTGGAGGCGCGGAAGCACTCCTGCCCGGCGGCGGGGTCATCGGCAAAGCGGTGATGGAAGGAGCCCAGGAGTCCCTCGCCTCGCCACGCGTGCCGGGTTCCTGGAGGCGATCGAGCACGACCGTAGCGGTGCCGTACGCTTCGTCGCCGGCGGCAAGCTTGGAGGGAAGAGAGGGTCAAGGCAGCAGGAATGGAGCGGCGGCGGCGCCGAACGAGGGCAGGAGGCCAGCGCCCGCGGCGGCTCCAATCGGTCCTCGGCGGCGGCGGATCGTTTCGGATCTCGGCGGCGGCTCGTATTGGAGTAGAGATGGGATCGAGAGGAGTCGGCAATCAAGGATGGGATCGAGGTCGCTGCTATGGGCAGGAGGGATCGATCGTATGGTTTTGTTTGGCACGGGTTTTCCTCGCAGGAGCGTAGCGAGTTAACGGAGGTGGGAGGATGACGAAAATAAAACGGAGGTGGGAGGATGACGAAAAAAATCAGCGAAAATAAATCGCGCAGATTATTCATCAACTGCTTCATTAGGAGTAGAGATGTTTTGGTTCGGATGGCCTAGGATGTGCCGGTGTGATTATAGAATGGGGTGTTTCATTTCAAAAAAAAAACGCATCCTGACTTTCTGTTGTGACTTGCTCTTCTATTTGATTCACATAATTGTAAAACCGCATAAATTGGAGAAATATATGATTAGAATGTCATGTCCAATTGAATGCTATATGATTTGAGTTTTCTTATTGCATTAGAGGAAAAATGAAAGATTTTTTCAAGAGATATGAGTGGATGATGTTAGATTTCCTACGGAATATAGTACAAATGACTTTCTAGGTGTCGTGGTATTTCTCACGGGGGGCTTGCGAGTCGACAGATGCCACAAGGGCTTAGTGTGTGGGTAAGACTACTGCTGATAGGCCCGGGAGCGGGTATGCGAGTAGCACGCGGTGGTTTACCCAGCTTCGGAGCTCTCCGGAGAGATAATACTCCTACTGCTGCATGTCTGAGTGTATCTGATATATCTAGTACAAAGTGCTCCTGGAGCTGTATCTGAGATCAGTACCATGGGTATCTGACTTGGTGTATGCCTGCATGAGACATGCTCTAGTAGCCGGCTATGCCCATGGCCTATGGCCGAATGGATATGTGTGAACTCATGCGTCTGTGTGTGTGGATGGATGGATGGGTGTGTGCCTTATATAGGCATGGCTAGCTTAGCATGTAAGCTATGTGGTGGCATGGGAGCAAGGGGGTATGGTGGGGTGTCATGCTTGTCCCCTGAGTCACTTCATAAATAGTGCCAGGGGACAAGTGACACTATACATGATGGCATCGAGGTACAACCGTCTCGTCCGCGGTATGGCCGCCACGTCGGGGTCTTGTCGGTGTCGGGCTGCAGTTGGCAGCCGGCTGGTTGGCGCAGTCGGCAGCCAGCTGGTTGGCGCAGTCGGCAGCCGGCTGGGGAGCCGGCGGAAGCGGCCGGGCAGTCGGACTGAGGGGCTTTGCCAGCCCCGATGTCTTGAAATATCATCTTGCCGTCTTCGGGGTATCCGTGTCCAATTACTCCGACAGTAGCCCCCAAGCCTCCGGGCAACTTGGCAAAGTTGGGCGGAGGTTTTTTGGCAAATGTTCATGAAAATGATCATAAAAAGGACAAAGTTAGTCCATGCAAATATATCATACGCTTTTAGTATTGCAAGTTTTATGCGGAGGGTGCCGACTCGGTTTCGTCCGAGCCTCCTTCAAGCTTTTTCATGTTCCCTCCACTCTTTGGCTTGTGCTCTTGCTTGCCGGACAGCCGCTCTACAGTCTGTGGCTGAGAGTGAGCCGCGAAGTGGAGTGTACAGTACTCAGAGTCTGGGAGCAGATTCAACCGAGTAGATACTTGTAAAGGAAAACGGCCGGGTCGCCCGAACGTTTTTCTTCCCGGGCGTTTTTCGCGTGTGTGGCCTCCAGCATTCACTCTTGCTAGTCGGCAGCCGCTCTGCGGTCTGTGACTAAGAGTGGGCCTTTGGTACCGCGCACGGTACTAAGCTGTCTGCGGGAACTAACGTCTCAGGCCAAGCGGCCAGCCCCCGGGCCAACTCTGGCTGGTGCCGGGGCAAACAGTGATGCTACTGTAATAAAATGCGGAGACAGCCCCCGAGCATCGCTCGGGGTTATCCGTGCTTGCGTAGTGCAAAAATATGCGGGTGAGGAGTTCACATTGATTTTCGTGTAGTCGCGGTTGTTGAAGACAGCCGGCGCGACTCGGCGCTCGCGGAGCGCGCCGGCGCACCCGCTGGGTGTAGGGCCGACTGCTGAGCAGTCGGGCCGGATCTTCCGGCAGCTACTTTGTCTTCATCTTCGCAGGGGCGCGTCAGCGCAACCGCTAGGTGTAGCCCCCGAGATTCGGGCCGACTGCTGAGCAGTCGGGCCGGATCTTCCGGCAACTACCTTTTCTTCTTTCTCGCGGGGGCGCGTCAGCGCACCCGCTGGGTGTTGCCTCCGAGATTCGGGCCGACTGCTGAGCGGTCGGGCCGGATCTTCCGGCAACTACCTTGTCTTCTTCTTTTTCTTCTTCAGACGGCTGAAGGGCGGACCCCGACACGGCAGTCGGGCTCTTTGCAGCCGGCCAGGTAGCCAACGGTCGGACGCATATCTGGCAGTCGGACGCATTTTTTTTCTTCTTTTTTTGCAGCAAGCCGGCCGTGGGCACCCGGCCCTTTCTTCACCCGACTCTGGGCAGCCGGATACACACACATTTTTTTTCTTTTCTTTTTGTAGCAAGCCGGCCGTGGGCACCCGACCCTTTCTTCACCCGACTTTGGGCAGCCGGATACACACACATTTTTTTTCTTTTCTTCTTTCTTTTTCCGCTCGCAGAAGGCGGCAGCAGCGAGCAGCGCGGGCCGGACGGCGCGCGTCGGGTGCTGGTGGAGGCGGGGCGGCGAGCCGGCCACCCGGAGCCGGACGGGCGTGCGAGGCGCGCGGGGCGAGAGGCTGCCCGGAGCCGCGGCCGGCTGGAGGAGGCCCGACATGGGGCGGGGCCGGCGAGGGCGAAGGCGGAGCTGGTCGCGGGGGACGCGGCCGCGTGGTTGCGAGGACGGGCGGAGCCGGACCCGGCAGCGGCCGGCGCGCACGAGCCCGTCAGAGGACCAGCAGTGGCGCGGGACGGAGAGGTGGCCGAGATGCGAGGCGGAGCCGGCCAAGCGCCGGGTCGCCGGGTTGGCGGGCGAAGCCGGCCAAACGCCGGGTCGCCGGCTGGAGGCGGCGAGGCCGAGCCGGCACGGGGCCGGGTTCCAGGGAAACCGGTGAGCGCGGGAGCCGGCCGGCCGGGTCGCGCGGGAGGCGGAGGGAGCCGGACAGCAGCAGCTCGGGCGAGGAGGAGTGGCCGGAGGAGGCCGGCCTACCCACGGGACGCGACGCAGACGACCGGGCCATCGCGGGCACGCGGCTCCAGGCGGAGGAGCAAGTGGGAGGGGAGGCGCGCTCGGTGTCGGGGCGTGGACGGAGCAGGCGGAGGGCGACGGGGCCGGCGCCGCGGTGCTGTTGGAGGCCGAGCCTGGCCCGGGGCGGGGCGGCAGCCGGCTGAGCTAGGCGGCCGCGGGAGCCGGATGGCCGGAGGCGGCAGGGGCGCCCGTCCCCAGCCGCGGGGCAGGCGGCCCGGGAAGGCGGAGCCGGCTGAGCTAGGCGGCCGCGGAAGCCGGATGGCCGGAGGCGGTAGGGGCGCCCGTCGCCAGCCGCGGGGCAGGCGGCCCGGGAAGGCGGAGCCGTCAGGCCGGGAGGCCGGCACGGCGACCCGGGGGCGGAGCAGGCGGCCACGGGGCGACCCGGGGGCGGAGCAGGCGGCCACAGGGGCGCACGCAGGCGGAGGGGAGTGGCGCAGCCGGGCGCGGAGCCGGTGTGGGGAGGCGATGAGGCGCAGCCGGCAGCCAGCCCGCGGGGAGGAGGCAGAGCGCGGCAGCGGCCAGCCGGGCCAGGCGCGTGGACGCGGGCGAGCCCGACTGCGAGCGCGCGCAAGGCGGAACGGGAGTGGCGCGCCGGCGCGGGGACGGAGAAGCCGATCGCGCAGGCAAGGCCGGAGGCCGAGGCGCGAGCACGGAGCCGGAGGAGCACAGCCGAGTGTGGGGACGGCTGAGCGCGGGGCGTGGCGGAGATGAGGAGCAACGCGGACCCGACGGCTGGCGAGTGCAGCGGGGTACTAGGCGAGGAGCACCCGGCCAGGCCAGCGCACGGGGGCGCCGACGCAGGAAACGGATCAACGCGCGGGGGCTCCGCGGGCCGCGCCGGCCAGCGAGGAGCCGCGCCAACTCTCGTGGAAGGACAGCCGAAGCGCAGGGGCGACGACGCACAAGAGGATGAGCAGAGGTGCGTGCGTACCCAATGTGTGGGATGTGTATCAGCAGTATACGGCAATCGTCTGACTACCATATGGCTATTATCTGACCATGGTACGAGGATTATCCGGGTTGTGTACGATTTGCATCAAGCTAGTGTACAAGGAGTGTATGGCCATAGTTTGACCATTGTTTGACTTCGGTCTAGCTAGCTAGCATAGATGATATATGAAGGAGCCAGCGCGCGTGTCGGCCGGAGCAAGGCGCAACACGGCGGAAAGCATACGCGAACGGCGTGTGGATGGACACCGCCAACCGAAACAAGGCCCCGTGCGTGGCGCGTGCGGACGGGCGGCCGGCGTTGCGGTGGTGGTGAAGGAGGCAAGGCCGTTGGCGAGGTCACGCCGCCCCTCACGGCCATTCCGGGGGCATGTCGATGTCGAGCCCCCGACCGCTATCGGAGAGGCGGCGCGACGCCGCGGTGGTGAAGACGAAGAGGCCGACGGCGAGGACGCGCCACCCCTCGCGGCCGCTCTGGGGGCGGGTCGATGTCGAGCCCCCGAGCGCTACCGGAGAGACGGCGCGACGCCGCGGCGGAGGTGATGAAGAAAAAAGGGTTCCGCCCGGACAGCGAAACCAGCAGCAGCGTGGTAGCGTAGTAGTAGTACCGCCCCAAGGTGGGCGCCAACTGTCGTGGTATTTCTCACGGGGGGCTTGCGAGTCGACAGATGCCACAAGGGCTTAGCGTGTGGGTAAGACTACTGCTGATAGGCCCGGGAGCGGGTATGCGAGTAGCACGCGGTGGTTTACCCAGCTTCGGAGCTCTCCGGAGAGATAATACTCCTACTGCTGTATGTCTGAGTGTATCTGATATATCTAGTACAAAGTGCTCCTGGAGCTGTATCTGAGATCAGTACCATGGGTATCTGACTTGGTGTATGCCTGCATGAGACATGCTCTAGTAGCCGGCTATGCCCATGGCCTATGGCCGAATGGATATGTGTGAACTCATGCGTCTGTGTGTGTGGATGGATGGATGGGTGTGTGCCTTATATAGGCATGGCTAGTTTAGCATGTAAGCTATGTGGTGGCATGGGAGCAAGGGGGTATGGTGGGGTGTCATGCTTGTCCCCTGAGTCACTTCATAAATAGTGCCAGGGGACAAGTGACACTATACATGATGGCATCGAGGTACAGCCGTCTCGTCCGCGGTATGGCCACCACGTCGGGGTCTTGTCGGTGTCGGGCTGCAGTCGGCAGCCGGCTGGTTGGCGCAGTCGGCAGCCGGCTGGTAGGCGCAGTCGGCAGCCGGCTGGGGAGCCGGCGGAAGCGGCCGGGCAGTCGGACTGAGAGGCTTTGCCAGCCCTGATGTCTTGAAATATCATCTTGCCGTTTTCGGGGTATCCGTGTTTAATTACTCCGACATTAGGAAACATTTCTATGGGATTCAATTCTACGAATCGAACGGTCAACATTGTTTTTTTTAAGGCATCTAACACTTATAAAAAATCTTATGAAAATCTTTTGAATCAAAGAGACCCTAAATTGTATTCCCTTCGTTCAAGAATATAAGGTGTGCACGCCTTTTGAGATTAAGTTTGACCACTAATTTAACCAGTGAAATGTGAGTTATGTGTCTTAAAAAGTATACGATTGAATTCATTTGGAAATAAGTTTTCAATGGCATAATTTTTCAGTAACATGTTTTATGTATTATTGGTCTAATTTATGGTTGAAGTAAAATCTTCAATAGCGTGTGCACCTTATATTCTGGAATGGAAGGGATATGCTTTATGCCTTTGCATTTCACTGGATCACCAAATTGGTGGTCTCAGATCAATCATGTTTGTCCTTGATTTGATGCTAAATAGTGCAAGTCAACTTCTTAAATTAAATATGTTATTGTTCCTCTTGACAATATCGTGGCCTCGTCAAAGGTATTCTACCCATGTAGTTTCAAGCAAAGCAATTTTTTTATTCACGTGGAATCATCATGAAGCAGATGCTTGCTGTAATCCTGTGTCATCGGATAATTTCTCACACTTACATGCTTCCCTCACGCATCTACTTCTACTTCTATATAGAAGGACATGGTGAATTTCTATTATTGGTGATGGCAGCAAAGCGAGGCATGAAGAGGGCTTCCATGAGGGTGCTTCCATGGATAATTATGGTGTACACTAATTTCAAAATAATCCGACCTAGCTGCTAACTCTGCCCGCATCTGCTCGCAGCTCTGCCGGCTGAATGGCTTGACCTAGCTGTTGGTTGTCATGTAACTTGATTTGTTCCCGACGACGATCCTAATTCTTGACAAATCGTAGAACTATTGAGTGCCACCATTTTAGCATTGCACTTGTCGTCCTCATGTTTATACGAAACAATTGGGTTTGTTTGAGTTCTGGCAGCTGTTTATCTTTAAATAGAGTGGAGTGATTTTAACTATATATTGTGGACACGCTGTAACATCCCAAATTTTTAATTTGGAATGTTATACATAGACCATTCATGCATATCATATTTTATTGCATTTCGTTTTGCGATCCTCGAAATTCTAAGCAACTCAAGGACCCTCGGAGAGAGTTGGGGATTTTCCTAGTTCTCATATTTGAACTTTTCTCAAATATTGAAACAAGGATCACTTTGGTTTTAATTATTTTCTCCCCGAAAATATTTCATATTAAAATTATATGAGAGGAGATAATATGACTTCTCCAAAATAAATGAAATGTTGGAGAAAAATATTAAAATCAATTTGTATTTTTATTTGGGATTTTATCGCTATTTTATTTGGATTAGGAAAATATGTGTTTTCAAAATTGCATTTGTGGCCCAAATAAATGTTCAGCTTGTCCGGCGTATTTTTAGAGGACAGGGAAAATTTATTTCAGGATTTTTGAAGTCCGTTTAGTATTTCTTTCTTCGTTTTTCAGCGCGTCAGAATATTTTTCATTTTATTTTAAAAAAAAGTGCGAACCGACTTACCGGGCCGTGTCCAGCTAGGACACTTAGCCCGAGGCTTTATAAGCCGCGCCCCCGAGCCCCGAGGCCCAAGTCGCCCCAGCCCCGAAACCCTAGCGCCGCCCGCCTCCCGCCGCGCCACCTTGTCGCCCGCGCCCGACCTGTCGGAGCCACGCTGCCGCCGCACCGCCGTCTCGACGTCTGCCGCCGGAGGTAGCCGCAGCCGCTGGTTTTCGCGAGAAAACCATTCGGTTTTCTTTCGAAACCCTAGATCTCGTTTTTTTCTATTAGATTAGTTTTTTCGTCGGTTTATTTATTTTGCGGATGTTCGTACGTTTGTTTTAACGAACATGGTTCATCCGTTAGTCACAGACAGCGAACATTCATTCGTTAGTCCATTCGTCGGTTTTTCTTTTTCTAAGGTTTTCCGTGATTATTTTCAATCGCGATTTCTGCCCTGGTCTTAGTTTTAGTTTATCTTTTCGCTCGTTTATCGGAATCAGGCGATTCAAGCGCCTGGATCTTTGTTTCAAAGCCCTCTTTCTGTTTAACCAACTTGAACAAGATTTTGGTACTCTAAAATTTGACTTTAGTCCAGATTATTAATCGGATCTTGTTTCTTTCGCAGTTTAAGTTTCGTTGCTCCGTTTGATTTGATTCATTTTGCAAACCGGAGTTCTTCAGTTGAACTTTCTGGTTAGATCTTTTTATTTGATATTTAACCACACATCCTTGCTTGATTGCTTATGTATGCAATTGTTTGTTTATGATAGAACACCCGGAGTGCGAAGCGTGCTACTACGAGTCTTTAGGATTTGCAGATCGTCAACGAGGCAAGTAACACTTTGATGATACCCCTTTATCACCCGGTTTTTATGCATTAGTTTCAATCTTCACACATTGCATGAGTAGGATCTCTTAACATGTGGGTCTGGAAAGTAGATGATGAGGTAGAACCTATTGCCTGTTTTATTATCAAACCCTTGGGAGTTACTTCTACGTTATGCTTACATTGCCATGTTATGCTCGCAGACGTGGATTGGGTTTGAGTGTATCCATTACAGTTGTGAGTTGTTAATTAATGGTTCAACTTAAGTTGGCAACTTTAATACACATCTGGGTGAAATGCTTGTGGGCACCTGGAAAATCCAGTGTTGTCCTAGGATATCCGGAGTACCCGTGTGATCATCCTACGGTCCGCCACCCAGGCTCAAAGGGATCATAAGACTATTCATGCTAAAAACTTCCGTGTGCAGCCACAAGACATTATGAGCTCTGGCATAGTTGAGTAAGTTGCGTGAGCTCTTGAAGAGGTGGACTAGCAGATGTAGGGGATTGTAGGTGTACCGGTCCGCCCGGAGTAGAGAGCAAATGCTTCTAAAAGATTGTGTCTCGGTTATCCGTTTCTCAAACACCCTCTAGTGCGAGAAATCCAACGGAGGAGATCGAGTCTTGTGGGGAAAAGTGTGCAAACCTCTACAGAGTGTACAAACTAATCATGGTTAGCCGTGTCCCCGGTTATGGACATCTTGAGTATCTGGTTCTTGGATTATCATATGAATCTCATCACTCTAAATTAATTTGTTGGGTTGATAATTACTTTTAATTGGGATTGAGTTGGAGGAACCTTCTCGATGTTTCTCAACTACCATGATAGTTTAATAAAATATATTTCTTTATTGTAGGAAAAAATTGGCTTTTCGCAAAACATATTAACCATACAGCCTCCACCAACCATATATGCATGTAGTGATAGCATTTATCTATTCATTACTCTCCTGTGTTACATTGCCGGCATATTCCATGTGCTGGCCCATTTTCGGGCTGCAACATATCATGTTGCAGACTTTTCAGACGAGGAGTATGATGTGATAGGTTGTTTGTCATGCACTCAGTTATGCCGTTGGAGTTGATGGACTCACTTTATCTTTCAAGCCTTCCACTGTTATCGTATTAGGTGGCCTTAAGCCATATTTATTGTAATAAGTTCTCTCTTGAGACATTCGATGTAATAAGTGTGTGATTGCCACTCTGTTATAAATCCTTCGAGTACTGTGTGTGTCAACATTACCGATCTAGGGATTACACTGAAGCACAGAGACTTGACCGTTTGAGGTCAGGTCGCTACAAGATGGTATCAGAGCACACGCTCAATGCAGGACACGACCACTAAGAAAAGCCATAGGCCACTCTTCTGTACATATTTCTGACTCCTCTCCATTTTCTACTCTTTAGGATGGCAGAGTCAAGGAACAAGTTTGCACAACCGGATGAAGACACACCGTTTGGACGACACTTGAAGGAAGTCACTAAGTACCTGAACATTGGAATACCAAGCTTCACCGGGACCTATACCGCCACTTTACCAGAAGAGGAGCGCTGGATGATTCAAGTTCAAGTTCCAGGAAGGACGTTCACGGTAGTCACTAAACCCATAGAGTTTTCCTTTGATGCACCAACTTGGAGTCTAGGCAAGAGTATAGCAGCCCACATTGCTATGGGACGCATCAGCAAAGTTTACCACAAGGAGCTTAAGGACACTATCTACGAGATAAGTAGGCGCCGAGATGAGCAATGGGAGATGATCAACACCAGGAAGGACAGGTCCATTGCAGCATTCATCCAGGAATTAAACCATCACATTCGTCGCCAGGAGAACCAGATGTGCGCAAGCATGATAGATTTGAAGAAGGCGATGATCAGGATCACGGAGCTAGAAGAGGATCTTAAGTCTACATGCGATGGATATGAGGAGGAAATGATGATATTTGTGGAGAGGAATGACGACATGACCAGGAAGCTAGGAGTTTTTATGGGAGACCCCGCGCTAGGAGGAGAAGATGACGAACCCAAGGAGATCCGTTTTGAAGACTACATCTTCATCGACGGCACCGACTCTGACCCGGATAGTAGTGATGATGACTATGAAGACGAAGCTGGAGCAGATATCATGGAATCTTCCACCGATCAAAAATTTCTAGTAGACCACCATACTATTAGTAGTACACCCCCATGTAAATATTAGTAGTCTGAGCACTGTAACGATAGTTATACCGATTTGTATGCCCTTGCTTGATTGATTGAGTGATATGATATGATTGTGTTTGTCTCATGTGCATATGGGTAGTGTTTTCTCATTAGACCTCATTCTATTCTAATCTCTTCCCTCTAAACCCATCAGATGCCTCCAAGACGTGACCCCGGTTTTGCTTTCCCGCCGGAGCTCACTCAGTTGATCCAGCAGCAGAATGCCTTGATGCAGTTGTTAGTTCAGAACCAAGGCAACAACAACAACAACAACCCATCGCCACCACCACCAGTTGACAACTTAGCCCGTTTTCTGAGGCTGCAGCCGCTGGTGTTTTCTAGTAGCACCGAGCCAGTAGTTGTTGATGATTGGCTGCGCAGGATTGGAAGGGAGTTGACCACCACAGGTTGCACAGATGTTGAGAAGGTGCGTTTTTTCGCACACCAATTGGATGGACCCGCGGCCGCATGGTGGGAGAATTACACATCCACTTTCCTTATAGCCAATGTCACCTGGGAGCAGTTTCAGCAAGCGTTCCGCATAGCCCACGTATCCACTGCAGCTATTAGCATGAAGAAACGCGAGTTTTGCAACTTACGCCAAGGGAACCGTACTGTAGGCCAGTACGCAGAGGAGTTTAGTAAGTTATCCCGCTATGCTCCAGATGATGTGGCCACAGATGCCGCGAAGCAGGAGAAGTTTATGGAAGGGCTGAATGATGAGATGAGTATGCAGTTAATGGTGGCAACATTTAACAACTACCAGGAGTTGGTAGATAAAGATCTCATGATCGAAGGAAAGCAGTAGCAGATAGAGAGCCGCAAGAGGAAATATGGACAAGAGAAGTACAATTCAGGAGCTCAGTAGAAGCCTCACTTTACCCCGAACTCGGGAGGGCTTACACATAACCATGGAGGCCACACTCACAATGGAGGAAGTTCCCATAATCATAAAGGCCCAAGAAAATGGGAATGGGAATGGAGCAAGCAGTAATCAGAACCGTTCTAATCCAGCCACACCCGCCAAGAGGGACCTAAGCCACGTTACTTGTTTCAAGTGCAGGAAGACTGGACACTATGCCACTGAGTGCCCTGAAGCGAAGAACGGAAATGGTAATGGGAGCTCTGGGAAGAAGCCCAATCCATTTAACAAAGGACAAGTGAACCACGTGAACGTGGAGGAGGTTGAAGAGCAACCAGATGCAGTTATCGGTAAGTTTTTAGTTAAGTCGTTTACTGGAATCGTTCTATTTGATACTGGTGCATCGCATTCATACATATCAAGGGGATTTGTGGATAAGTATAAGTTGCCCACTAAAGTTCTTAAGACACCTATGCTAGTAACCTCACCCGGAGCCGAGTATATGGCAAGCAGTGGATGTTTTCAGATGCCATTAACCATAGGTAGTCATGTTTTCCCCTCTGACTTGATAATTCCGGAGTCGCAAGGATTGGATGTGATACTAGGAATGGATTGGCTGTCGATGTATGGAGGAAACATCGATTGCGCCAGTAAATCAATTCTGCTTACCACCCCGGAGGGAAAAAGGATCAAGTATGTATCCAGGCATGTGCAAAGGAGAACCCAAGTAAATTCTCTCACAGGAGTTGTTCAGGAGGAAGTGCCTGTTGTGAAGGATTACCCAGATGTATTTCCAGAGGAGTTACCAGGCATGCCGCCAGATAGAGACATAGAGTTTTTGCTAGAGCTGTTGCCAGGCACCGGGCCTATATCAAAGAGACCATACCGGATGCCCGCGAATGAACTGGAGGAGATCAAGAAACAGATTAAGGAGTTATTGGAGAAAGGTTACATTCGACGGAGTTCAACACCATGGGGAGCCCCAGTGCTATTGGTTGAGAAGAAGGATATGTCTCTGAGAATGGTTGTTGATTATTGGGCATTGAATGAGGTGACAATCAAGAACAAGTACCCACTGCCGATGATCAATGATCTGTTTGACTAGCTGCAAGGAGCTAAAGTGTTTTCGAAGATTGACCTGCGATCAGGTTACCACCAGTTGAAGATTCGAGAAAATGATATACCTAAGACAACGTTTACCACAAGGTATGGGCTTTATGAGTATACGCTTATGTCATTTGGATTGACTAACGCCCCTGCCTATTTCATGAGTATGATGAATAAGGTGTTCATGGAGTTCTTAGATAAGTTTGTCATGGTGTTCATTGATGATATTTTAGTATACTCAAAGGATGAAGAGGAACATAAGGAGCATCTGTGTTTAGTTCTCGAGAAACTCAGGGAACATTAGTTGTATGCCATATTCAGCAAATGTGAGTTTTGGTTGAAGGAAGTTGGATTTCTTGGACATGTTATATCAAGAGAAGGTATAGCAGTAGACCCCACCAAAGTTTAGTCGGTCACTGAGTGGTTGGCACCCACCTCAGTTGGAGAGATCCGCAGTTTTCTTGGACTCGTGGGATAATATTGAAGATTCATTGAAAATTTCTCTAAGATTGCGAAGCCTATGACGACGTTGTTGAAGAAGGACACCAAGTTCCATTGGATTGAGGAATGTCAAGCAAGTTTCCAAGAGTTAAAGAAACGTTTGACTACAGCCCCAATGCTGATTCTTCCGGATATACGCAAGGATTTCCTGGTGTATTGCGACGCCTCTCGCTTAGGACTTGGAGGAGTACTTATGCAAGACGGAAGAGTTGTTTCATATGCCTCACGACAACTTCGACCACATGGGCTGAATTATGCCACACAAAACTTGGAGTTGGCAGCCGTTTGCATGCACTCAAGACCTGGAGACATTTTCTTATTGGGAACCATTGTGATGTGTACATGGATCATAAGAGTTTGAAGTACATTTTCACACAGAAGGAGTTGAACCTCAGGCAAAGGAGATGGTTGGAGCTTATAAAGGATTATGATATGAGGTTGCACTATCATCCGGGAAAGGCCAATGTCGTAGCAGATGCTTTGAGCCGAAAGAGTTATGCCAATACCTTAGTAACAGGAGGTTTGCCAAGGGAGTTAGCAGAAGATTTCAGGGAGCTACGTCTAGAGATTGTTCCTAGAGGTTTTGTTACAACCATGAAAATTCAGTCGACATTGTGGGGAAGGATTCAAGAAGCCCAGAAGGATGACAAAGAAATTGCCGAGATAAATGAGAAGATGAGTGAAGGCAAAGCCAAAGGTTTTCGTGAGGATGAGGACGACACCTTGTGGTTTGAGGACCGTGTATTTGTGCCCAATAATGCCGAGATCAGGAAGTTGATATTATAGGAAGATCATGATTCACCATACTCGATACACCCCGGAAACACCAAGATGTATTTGGATTTGAAGGAGCGTTTCTGGTGGACTGGAATGAAGAAGGATATTGCCGAGTATGTAGCCGTATGTGATGTATGTCAGAGAGTGAAGGCAGAACATCAGAAGCCAACAGGATTACTGCAGCCTATGCCGATACCCGAATGGAAGTGGGATAAGCTTGGCATGGACTTTATCACCAGATTACCCAGGACCCGATCGGGATATGATTCTATCTGGGTAGTAGTGGACCGCTTGACCAAAGTAGCTCACTTTATCCCGGTGAAAACCACATATAAAAGTGCGAAGTTGGCCAAGATATATATGACCAGGATCGTATGTCTGCATGGAGTTCCGAGGACCATCGTATCAGACAAAGGAACACAGTTTACTTCAAAGTTTTGGCACCAACTGCACCAGACTTTGGGAACCAGGCTGGAGTTCAGTACAGCTTTTCACCCGCAGACAGATGGACAGACCGAGAGAGTCAATCAGATTCTGGAGGACATGTTGAGAGCTTGTGCACTAGACTATGGGTCTAGTTGGGATGATAATTTACCCTACACGGAGTTCTCGTACAACAACAGCTACCAGGCCAATTTGAAGATGGCACCGTTTGAAGTCCTGTACGGAAGAAGATGCCGAACACCGTTGATGTGGGACGAAGTTGGAGACCGCCAGTTGTTTGGACCGGATTTGATTAAGGAGTCCGAGGAGAAGGTTAAGCTGATTCGAGATAGATTGAAAGTAGCTCAGTCCAGATAGAAGAGTTATGCAGACTTGAAACACAAGGAGGTAGTCTATGAAATCGGAGATAGAGATTATCTGCGTGTGTCACCTCTGCAAGGAGTTAAGCATTTCGGAGTTAAGGGAAAGTTAGCCCGAGATTTGTAAGACCGTAATGTGTTTTGGAACGCATGGGAGAGGTTGCCTACAAGTTGGAGTTACCTGAAGGACTGTCAGGAGTTCATGATGTGTTTCACATTTCCCAGTTGAAGAAGTGCCATGCTAAGATGGCCGATATACCTCTAAGAGATACAGTGCCCCTGGAAGCAATTCAGTTAGACAGTGATTTGACATATGAGGAGAAACCAGTCAAGATTCTCGAATTTGCCAGTCGAGTTACCCGCAGCAAGGTTATCAAGTTTTGCAAAGTTCAGTGGAGCCACCATACCGAGGACGAAGCCACCCAGGAAAGGGATGATGATCTACGCAAAGACCACCCACACCTATTTTCTAGCCAACTCGAATCTCGAGGGTGAGATTCATCTTAAGGGGGGTAGGTTTGTAACATCCCAAATTTTTAATTTGGAATGTTATACATAGGTCATTCATGCATATCATATTTTATTGCATTTCGTTTTGCGGTCCTCGAAATCCTAAGCAACTCAAGGACCCTCGGAGAGAGTTGGGGATTTTCCTAGTTCTCATATTTGAACTTTTCTAAAATATTGAAACAATGATCACTTTGGTTTTAATTGTCTTTCTCCACGAAAATATTTCATATTAAAATTATATGAGAGGAGATAATATGACTTCTCCAAAATAAATGAAATGTTGGAGGAAAAATATTAAAATCAATTTGTATTTTTATTTGGGGTTTTATCGCTATTTTATTTGGATTAGGGAAAATATGCGTTTTTCAAAATTGCATTAGAGGACCAAATAAATGTTCACCTTGTCCGGCGTATTTTTAGAGGACAAGAACAATTTATTTCAGGATTTTTGGAGTCCGCTTAGTATTTCTTTCTTAGTTTTTCTGCGCGTCGGAATTTTTTTTTAAAAAAAGTGCGAACCGACTTACCGGGCCATGTGTGGCTAGGACACTTTGAAGGAAATATGCCCTAAAGGCAATAATAAATATATCATTTATTCCCTTATTTCATGATAAATGTTTATTATTCATGCTAGAATTGTATTAACTGGAAACATAATACATGTGTGAATACATAGACAAACATAGTGTCACTAGTATGCCTCTACTTGACTAGCTCGTTAATCAAAGATGGTTAAGTTTCCTAACCATAGATATGAGTTGTCATTTTATTAACGGGATCACATCATTAGGAGAATGATGTGGTTGACTTGACCCATTCCGTTAGCTTAGCACTTGATCGTTTAGTATGTTGCTATTGCTTTCTTCATGACTTATACATGTTCCTATGACTATGAGATTATGCAACTCCCGTTTACCGGAGAAACACTTTGTGTGCTAACAAACGTCACAACGTAACTGGGTGAGTATAAAGGTGCTCTACAGGTGTCTCTGAAGGTACTTGTTGAGTTGGCGTATTTCGAGATTAGGATTTGTCACTCCGATCATCGGAGAGGTATCTCTGGGCCCACTCAGTAATATACATCACTATAAGCCTTGCAAGCATTGTAACTAATGAGTTAGTTGCGGGATGATGTATTACGAAACGACTAAAGAGACTTGCCGGTAATGAGATTGAACTAGGTATTGAGATACCGACGATCGAATCTCGGGCAAGTAACATGCCGATGACAAAGGGAACAACATATGTTGTTATGCGGTTTGACCGATAGAGATCTTCGTAGAATATGTAGGACCCAATATGAGCATCCAGGTTCCGCTATTGGTTATTGACCGGAGACGTGTCTCGGTCATGTCTACATAGTTCTCGAACCCGTAGGGTCCGCACGCTTAAAGTTTGGTGATGATCGGTATTATGAGTTTATGTGATTTGATGTACCGAAGGTAGTTCGGAGTCCCGAATGAGATCGGGGACATGAAGAGGAGTCTCAAAATGGTCGATAGGTAAAGATCGATATATTGGAAGGCTATATTTGGACATCAGAAAGGTTCCGAGTGATTCGGGTATTTTTTTGGAGTACCAGGGAGTTACGGGAATTCGTCCAGGGAGTCAATGGGCCTTAATGGGTCTTAGTGGCACTACTAGGAAAAGGCCTGCTAGTGGCGCACCTGTTTTGGCTACTAATGGCGCACTACAGGTGCGCCACTAGCATCGCGCCATTAGAATTTTTTACTAATGGCGCACCACAGGTGCGCCATTAGTATCTGGTATACTAATGGCGCACCACGCAGTGCGCCATTAGTATATCCCACGGTGCGCCATTAGTATGCCTCCCAGGGGGCCATATTTACCCATGTGCTCTGGCTTACTAATGGCGCACTAGTTGATGATGCGCCACTAGTGTGCTTTTTGCAGTGTGCCACTAAAGTGCTGTGTGGTGTGCCACTAGTATGAATATTATGGATTTTTTTCTTTTCTGATATTTGCACAGGTTACAAAACATATTACTGCACAGAATATAGAGAGCACAACATATAAACAACAGATTTATCGAATACAATAGAAGCACTACAAGAAATATGTCAACTTGTGACCACCACTATTGGTCACTGAATGGTCACAAATTTCCATTTGTGACCTTTTTTGTGACCAAAAACATAAGGTCAAAAGCTGGCCGTCATAAACTGACTATAGCGACCTTTCTTCTGGAATGGTCGAAGACGTTTATGACCAAAATACGTCTACTGTGGCGTTTTGGTCACTAGCAACCTCCCCAGGCCACGTAGGCATCCAGCGTGGCAATCTGATGTGGCACAAGAATCAGCCCGGTCCAATTCGGTGTTTATATGGGCCGAGCCCATTAATTCAACCCATTTATATTTATTTTTCCTGTGAATTTTTTGTCAGCTTCATGGACCAAGCCCAACATTGCAGCCTTTTTATTTTTGGCCCAAGGCCTTTTTGTCTCAACAGTTTCATTTTTTTTCTTTTTTTCTAAATTGGGTTCACTAGTCAGGTGGGTCCCCATTGTCAGGTTCCAGTACTGGGTCCTAGCCATCAGGGCAATATTCTTCATTTTTTTATTTCACGCAAATAAATACCTGGTATTTAAATTGGCACACAGAAAACACACGAAATACTTCAAATACTATCATCCATCAAAGTGCTACATCATATAACACACATACAAATGTGATCAGCATCAAGTTTACAATCAGATAACACACATACAACCCAAGTCTATCACAGGAGCCCTACAAGTTCTGCTACATCATATAACACACAAAAAGGATCAGCATTATTCCAATGAAGTAGCTCCCAGAACTAGCACACATACAAGTTCTGTTACTCCCAGAACTAGCTCAATGAGGTAAAACTATGCTTCATCCCACTTTTTTGTCCTGAATGAAAGGCCAGCATCTGCACATTGTAGAACAAAATGTTTAGGACCAAAATAAAAGTAAATCTAATAGGAAAGTATCAAATAAAAGAAAGTATTAAAAATTGCGGTAATTTAGTTGGCAGGTATGCAATACCATGGTTTTAATTTAACGGAGTTTTTTTAGAGTATTCAGAATACAGAGCAAGTGTTTGGCTACAACACAGAATGCTGTAAAATGTGTTGACTAGCCCTTAGGCAATCGCATCTAGCTAGCCGATGTGGCAGCAATGCAAACATGAGCTGGCTGGTTGTGTACTGTTTCTGTTATGTTAATCTAGCTAAGCAGGTTGGCTAGCCCTTGACATTCAGGTCCATATTAACCGAAGCATACATAGACAATAGATTTTGGCATGCTAGAATTCTTACTGCAAACAAGATTGTTTGTCCAGTAAATTATCCGTTAGGAACATCTCAAGTATACAAGAAAAAGGATAATGATTCATTATCCATAAGAGGGTGACCTCTGTGGTGCAGTCTATTAAGCACGAGTGCATTAAGAAACCCCGAAACAAAACCCTAAGCAACAAGATATCAAGCAGAGGCCCACAATTCAATGTATTTCAGGCCATGGGGGCACCAAACTGTATAACCATGCATGCAAAAGAAGCAAACAACACAAATAATGGCATTTAACAAGTGCACCAATAGTTGCATTTAAGGTAAACAAGAGCTGCATAGCAGAGTGCAAGAGAATGATAGCATAATTATTGCTTGCTGCAATCTAAACAACATCACCACAAGTTCTATGATGCATCCAAACTTGTGAATTTGTGCACAGATCCAAGCATGATACTACATGAGCCAGAAGTGTGTTGCAGATTGCCTTTGCCAGGGAGACCTAAATGCAGGAAGTGTGCCATAGACCCAAACAATATCACGGACATAAGCTAATCAACGGAGGAAGAAGGAGGACACCGGGACATAACTTGTACATGAAGATGTCGCAGTTTGCAAGCAGCCCTCCTTCTCCGGCTCCCACTGCGCACATGAGGTCTTCCAGGGATATGTTGTTCACTTGATCACCACCTCCCTGCATGCCACACACACACACTGTGCAAGTTAGATTACATACAGACAGCTAACATGCCTATACTATAGCATCAACATGAGCCCTATACTATAGCATCGGTTGGGTAATTGGGCTTGAACAGTAAACAAGTAGCATCCAGTATATGAGGCTAAATAACAAGGGAAGTTTCAAAGTCCCTGAGTAATGAAAACAAAGGAAAGTTGTGATTCAAACAGGTTCAGACTTTTAGAGTAACGCTAAAATTAGGAAAAGGCACCTTTTGTCAATCACATGCTCAGATCAGAGGCAAATGGATATTCAGTCTGAAACTATGAATTAGTCGTCGCTAGAAATTCAGACTAGGAAGCCCTGCATATTGCAATTTGGTAAACAGTGAAGAAGTGGTTCAGAGACAGCGTGTGTGTTCACATGTCTCAATACTAAGGATAACACATGAAGATAAGTACATTAACTACTAACTAATCACAAAGATATTAGCATCAAGCCATCTTATTAGTCAATTAGGGGCAATAGAGCACATCTAAGGCAACACTGGAAACAAGCAAAGGAGGTAGTATCTGCATATATAATATAACTGGAAAGCAGCTTCATGCCTAAGAAAAATGGATGGGTCGGTCACTTGCCTTGACGATGTTCTCCATTCCTTTGGTGATGAAGTAGTTGAAGGAGTCATTGTGCTCCTTCACGAGACCTCTGACCTATGGATTCAATCAGCCAGACATACACATGTGTCAAAGCAAAGGAATCGATGTGAATTGAGGCATAAATCAAATGACACACGTGTCATACCAAACGAATTGAGGCATAGAACAAATGAGTAACCCCGTTGAAAGGAAAGGTGGATCAACTAGCGTACGACAAAGAGGAACCCAACCCTGTGCATTCACAGGACCAAATAATTAATCAACCCACCTGCCTCAAACGCAAAAGCTGCAAGATCTTCTTGGTCTTTGGGTGCATAGCATTGATACTGTAGTAAACATTTCAAAAAATTAACATCAAAACATGTGCACACAAATCTAAATCAATGCAGATAGCAATGATCAAGTGGCAAGTGATGCCTTACCCACGGATATGGACGACAAACAACAGCTTTGCCTTGGGACTGACATAGAACCCACCCTTCATCCGGGCCTCACGCTTAAGTTGCACCAGCTCCTTGTCCTGCTCACAACACCCAGATTAGCATTCCATCGGGCAGAAACACAAACATGTCAATGATCAATCGAGCTATATTAGACCTATGTGGTAGTGGTACATATGTTGGACTACAGCAAAACAAACAGAATCTAAAGGAATTAAACAAAACTAACACGACTCTACATAGATATCAGTGGACTCGCGGTAATGTACAGCACAAAAGGAAACAAAAATGGACAGGTATGAACAAATCTCGCATATAGAACTGGTAAACTCCGATCAGCCTTTCCCTATCGACTGAAGGAAGGTAAAGCATATAGTTGAATACAGTCCAAATTCCACATGGCAGCGCGGCAAAACCTAATCAGTGGTACAACCGCGCGTAGCAAGTTTGCAGAGCGAGAATCTAATCAACATCCATGAACGAGCAAAGGGCATTGGATCGAGCGATCTGACCTGGGCCTAATACTCTCCGATGTACTGCTTGGCGCGGGCGTAGATGACCTTGGTGTTCTCCGCGTCCTTCTTCTTCTCGTCGGCGACCTTCTTCTTCTTCGCGGTGACCCAGAGCTCTCCCCTCTTCCTCTTGAAGTTCACCGACTGCGGCACCGGCACCTTCGCCACCTAGGAGGCCATCTGCGCGGACGCAATCAACCACAGATCCTTCAGGCTTAGATCGAGACGGGGAGGGGACGGCGGTGGGTTCGAGCGACCGGTGCTTACCTCGACGAGCTGCGCCTCGTTGGAGAGGGGACGGCGAGGGTATGGGGAGAGGCGGCGGCGGTGACGGGGTTGAGTGCGCGGATTAAGTAGGGAGAGGGGAAACGAGGGCACGGTGGCCGTGGGAGGAGGTGGTCGCCGCGGTCGAATGGATCTGGGATGCAGAGGGGAGAAGGAGAGGCTAGGGGCGCTGGCTTTGGAGTAGAGGGCGGAGGGGGCGGCGGGGGCGGTGGGGGCGGCGGGTCGTCGATGGTGGCAGTGGGGGCGGCGACAAAGCAGGCAGACGGTGGGGGAAGATGTGGGCGGCGGCGCATCATCGGGAGCTAGGGTTGGGTGCGAGAGCAGAGTGGCCGCGTAGGGAGAGGAAGAGAGAGGGGTTCGAGCGGTTCGGTGGGAAAGAAATGAGGCGGGGGGGGGGGGGGATGAAAAATTACCACGAGGATAGAGCTAGGGTTGGTGTGGAAGGATCGAGGACTACCGTTGGATCAGCGAGCATCCAACGGTGCTTGATGCACGATCCGCGTGACACGTCTATGGACCAATCATAATGCAGTATGATGTTATGACCATCTAAATTGGTCGTAGTTGACTAAAAATAACGTGTTAAAATCATGTCAGCAATTTTATGACCTGAGAAATTAAAAAAAAAGAATATATTTGCATAAGTTTGCATCTTGAAATAGTTTGGTCAAATGAGATTATATTTTGCACAAGTTTGCATCTTGGAATAAAAACAATGTTGCCTAAAAAGTTTTCATTTTCTTTGAATGAAAAATTCATTTTCTATTTTTTGAGTGCCCAAAATGATTTTCTTTGTGAAGGACCTATCATGTATTTGTTGCAAAATTAGACCAAATCGATTTTATGAAATATTAGGCCATATATAATGCACAATTGACAAAATGGTTGGGTGTCAAAAGTTTCGATCCACCTCTCGTGAAAAAGACAAATTTCCGCCGATTTAGCAGAAAGCGGGTAAAATTTGAACTGCAGGTGCCTCATAGTTTGCTCTTTATTTTTTCAAAATCATTTCTAGGTATATAAGTATCTATTTAATCAGAGAAACACAATAATTTTTCCAAAATTCAACCACTAGCTAGGAACGGTTATTCCCGCCGTTTTGACCGCATTTTGAAACGGGCATAAAAAATTCAAAAACAATCAAAAAATTGGGAAACCTTCGCATTGTGTCATTATATGTGGGCAAGTTCACAGGAAAAATAATAAACTTGTAATATGGCAATTATTTTAAAAAAGTGTTCTCAGAAACGAGCTATCACGTGTGGAGATCAATGGCTTTCAAGCCAAATGATCAATCTTATGGACACATTCATGGCATAGTTTGTTCAAATGATCTCATATTGTGCACAAGAGTGCATATTGGAATGGAAAACAATGTTGCCTAAGGAAGTTTTCTTTTTCTTTGGATGAAAGAACCATTTTCCATTTTTCGAGTGCCCAAAAGGAGGTTTTTTGTGAAGGACCTCCCAAATAATTGTTGCAAAATTGGACCAAATCATTTTTCTAAAATACTAGGCCATATTTAATGCACAGTTGACCAAATGGTTGGGTGTAAAAAGTTTTTATCCACCTATGGTAAAAAATACAAATTCCCGCCGATTCAACTGGAAGCGGGTCAAATTTGAACTGTAGTTGCCTCGTAGTTTGCTCTTTATTTTTTCCAAAAATCATTTATAAGTACATAAGTATCTATTTAATCAGAGAAACACCAAAAAAATTCCAAGATTCAACCACTAGCTAGGAACGGTCATTCCCGCCGTTTTGACCGCATTTTGAAACGGGCATAAAAAATTCAAGAATAATCAAAAAATTGGAAAACCTTCGCATTGTGTCATTATATGTGGGCAAGTTCCCAGGAAAAATAATAAACTTGTAATATGGCAATTATTGTAAAAAGTGTTCTCAGAAACGAGCTATCACTTCTGGAGATCAATGGCTTCCAAGCCAAATGATCAATCTTATGGCCACATTCATGCATAGTTTCTTCAAATGATCTCATATTGTGCACAAGGGTGCATATTGGAATGGCAAACAATGTTTCCTAAGGAAGTTTTCTTTTTCTTTGGATGAAAAAACCATTTTCCATTTTTCGAGTGCCCAAAAGGAGGTTTTTTTGTGAAGGACCTCCCAAATAATTGTTGCAAAATCGGACCAAATCATTTTTCTAAAATACTAGACCATATTTAATGCACAGTTGACCAAATGGTTGGGTGTAAAATTTTTTTATCCACCTCTGGTGAAAAAGACAAATTCCCGCCGATTTAGTTGGAAGCGGGTCAAATTTGAATTGTAGCTGCCTCGTAGTTTGCTCTTTATTTTTTCCAAAAATCATTTATAGGTACATAAGTATCTATTTAATCAAAGAAACACCAAAAAAATTCCAAGATTCAACCACTAGCTAGGAACAGTCATTCCCGCCGTTTTGACTACATTTTGAAACGGGCATAAAAAATTCAAAAAAAAATCAAAAAATTGGAAAACCTTCGCATTGTGTCATTATATATGACCAAGTTTCCAGGAAAAATAATAAACTTGTAATACGATAATTATTTTAAAAAAGTGATCTCAGAAATGAGCTATCATGTGTGAAGATTCATGGCTTTCAAGCCAAATGATCAAATCTTATGGCCACATTCATGAAATAGTTTGTTCAAATGATCTCATATTGTGCACAAGGGTGCATATTGGAATGGCAAACAATGTTTCCTAAGGAAGTTTTCATTTTCGTTGGACGAAAAAACCATTTTCCATTTTTCGAGTGCCCGAAAGGAGGTTTTTTTGTGAAGGAACTACCAAATAATTGTTGCAAAATTGGACCAAATCATTTTTATAAAATACTAGGCCATATTTAATGCACAATTGACAAAATGGTTGGGTGTAAAATTTTTTGATCCACCTCTCGTGAAAAAGACAAATTTCCGCCGATTCAGTTGGAAGCAGGTCAAATTTGAACTGCAGATGCCTCATAGTTTGCTATTTATTTTTTCCAAAAATCATTTCTAGTTACATAAGGACCTATTTAATCATAAATACATGGTTTGGTGGCGATACGTCGAGGTTTGGGCGGTGGCCGAGGGCCCCAACTCTAGAGCGCGTAAACTCGCATGCCCGTCGCGTGGTCACCGCGCGACCGTAATGTTGCCATGTGTTCTGGGCGGCCTAGGCATGTCTAGTGGGTTGGGCACTCCCTAGGTTGGTGCTAGGAAGAAAATTACAACATAAGATTCTCACGAGGAGACCGATCGATGCTCAAACATGAATTAGCACCCAAGTGTTTGATTAGCGGTACGGGAAATGCACATGGCCAATGGGCATGAGTTTTGGCTGAGGATGATAATCTACTAAGGAGAATGTCTTCACAAATTTTTAGCTCAAAAGGAGGATCCTAGGTGGTACTTGCTTTGCAAACTGAAGGAAATATGCCCTAGCGGCAATGATAAAGTTATTATTTATTTCCTTATTTCATGATAAATGTTTATTATTCATGCTAGAATTGTATAAACCGGAAACATAATACATGTGTGAATACATAGACAAACAGAGTGTCACTAGTATGCCTCTACTTGACTAGATCGTTAATCGAAGATGGTTATATTTCCTAACCATGAACAAAAGAGTTGTTATTTGATTAATGGGATCACATCATTAGAAGAATGATGTGATTGACATGACCCATTCCATTAGCTTAGCACACGATCGTTTAGTATGTTGCTATTGCTTTCTTCATGACTTATACATGTTCCTATGACTATGAGATTATGCAACTCCCGTTTGGCGGAGGAACACTTTGTGTGCTACCAAACGTCACAACGTAACTGGGTGATTATAAAGGAGCTCTACAGGTGTCTCCAAAGGTAAATGTTGGGTTGGCGTATTTCGAGATTAGGATTTGTCACTCCGATTGTTGGAGAGGTATCTCTGGGCCCTCTCGGTAATGCACATCACATAAGCCTTGCAAGCATTGCAACTAATGAGTTAGTTGCGAGATAATGTATTACGAAACGAGTAAAGAGACTTGCCGGTAACGAGATTGAACTAGGTATTGAGATACCGACGATCGAATCTCGGGCAAGTAACATACCGATGACAAAGGGAACAACGTATGTTGTTATGCGGTCTGACCGATAAAGATCTTCGTAGAATATGTAGGAGCCAATATGAGCATCCAGGTTCCGCTATTGGTTATTGACCGGAGAAGTGTCTCGGTCATGTCTACATTGTTCTCGAACCCGTAGGGTCCGAACGCTTAAGGTTTCGATGACAGTTATATTATGAGTTTATGAGTTTTGATGTACCGAAGGAGTTCGGAGTTCTGGATGAGATCGGGGACATGACGAGGAGTCTCGAAATGGTCGAGACGTAAAAATCGATATATTGGACGACTATATTCGGACATCGGAAAGGTTCCGAGTGATTCGAGTATTTTTCGGAGTACCGGAGAGTTACGGGAATTCGCCGGGGAGTATATGAGCCTTATTGGGCTTTAGGGGAAAGAGATAGGAGAGGTTGGGCGCCCCCCAAGGCCTAGTCCGAATTGGACTAGGGGGAAGGGCTGCGCCCCCTCCTTCCTTCTCTTCTCTTTTCCCTTGCCTTGACTCCTACTCCTACTACATGGAAGGACTCCTAGTTGGACTAGGAAAGGGGGAATCCTACTCCCGGTGGGAGTAGGACTCCCCTAGGGTGTGCCATAGAGAGGGCCGGCCCTCCCCTCCTCCACTCCTTTATATACGGGTGCAGGGGGCACCCCATAGACACAAGTTGATCCACGTGATCATATTCTTAGCCGTGTGCGGTGCCCCCTTCCACCATAAACCTCGATAATATTGTAGCGGTGCTTAGGCGAAGCCCTGCGACGGTAGTACATCAAGATCGTCACCACGCCGTCGTGCTGACGGAACTCTTCCCTGACACTTTGCTGGATCGGAGTCCGGGGATCGTCATCGAGCTGAACGTGTGCTAAAACTCGGAGGTGCCGTAGTTTCGGTGCTTGATCGGTTGGATCGTGAAGACGTATGACTACTCCTCTACGTCGTGTCAGCGCTTCCGCAGTCGGTCTGCGTTGGGTACGTAGACAACACTCTCCCCTCTCGTTGCTATGCATCACATGATCTTGCGTGTGCGTAGGAAATTTTTTGAAATTACTACGAAACCCAACAGTGGCATCCGAGCCTAGGTTATTTATGTTGATGTTATATGCACGAGTAGAACACAAGTGAGTTGTGGGCGATATAAGTCATACTGCCTACCAGCATGTCATACTTTGGTTCGGCGGCATTGTTGGACGAGACGACCCGGACCAACCTTACGTGTACGCTTACGCGAGACCGGTTCCCCCGACGTGCTTTGCACATAGGTGGCTTGCGGGCGACTGTCTCTCCAACTTTAGTTGAACCGAGTATGGCTACGCCCGGTCCTTGCGAAGGTTAAAACGGAGTCTATTTGACAAACTATCGTTGTGGTTTTGATGCGTAGGTGAGATTGGTTCTTGCTTAAGCCCGTAGCAGCCACGTAAAACTTGCAACAACAAAGTAGAGGACATCTAACTTGTTTTTGCAGGGCAAGTTGTGATGTGATATGGTCAAGACATGATGCTGAATTTTATTGTATGAGATGATCATGTTTTGTAACCGAGTTATCGGCAACTGGCAGGAGCCTTATGGTTGTCGCTTTATTGCATGCAATGAAATCGCGATGTAATGCTTTACTTTATTACTAAGCGGTAGTGATAGTCGTGGAAGCACAAACTTGGCGAGACGACAACGATGCTACGATGGAGATCAAGGTGTCACGCCGGTGACGATGGTGGTCACGACGGTGCTTCGGAGATGGAGATCACAAGCACAAGATGATGATGGCCATATCATATCACTTATATTGATTGCATGTGATGTTTATCCTTTTATGCATCTTATCTTGCTTTGATTGACGGTAGCATTATAAGATGATCTCTCACTAAATTATCAAGAAGTGTTCTCCCTGAGTATGCACCGTTGCGAAAGTTCTTCGTGCTGAGACACCACGTGATGATCGGGTGTGATAGGTTCTACGTTCAAATACAACGGGTGCAAAACAGTTACACACGCGGAATACTCAGGTTATACTTGACGAGCCAAGCATATACAGATATGGCCTCGGAACACGGAGACCGAAAGGTCGAGCATGAATCATATAGTAGATATGATCAACATAACGATGTTCACCATTGAAAACTACTCCATCTCACGTGATGATCAGTTATGGTTTAGTTGATTTGGATCACGTAATCACTTAGAGGATTAGAGGGATGTCTATCTAAGTGGGAGTTCTTTAATTAACTTGATTAACTGAACTTAAATTTATCATGAAACTTAGTACCTGATTAGTATCTTGCTTGTTTATGTTTGATTGTAGATAGATGGCTCGTGCTGTTGTTCCGTTGAATTTTAATGCGTTCCTTGAGAAAGCAAAGTTGAAAGATGATGGTAGCAATTACACGGACTGGGTCCGTAACTTGAGGATTATCCTCATTGCTGCACAGAAGAATTATGTCCTGGAAGCACCGCTGGGTGCCAGGCCTGCTGCAGGAGCAACGCCGTATGTTATGAACGTCTGGCAGAGCAAAGCTGATGACTACTCGATAGTTCAGTGTGCCATGCTTTACGGCTTAGAATCGGGACTTCAACGACGTTTTGAACGTCATGGAGCATATGAGATGTTTCAGGAGTTGAAGTTAATATTTCAAGCAAATGCCCGGATTGAGAGATATGAAGTCTCCAATAAGTTCTATAGCTGCAAGATGGAGGAGAACAGTTCTGTCAGTGAGCATATACTCAAAATGTCTGGGTATAATAATCACTTGATTCAATTGGGAGTTAATCTTCCAGATGATTGCGTCATTGACAGAATTCTTCAATCACTGCCACCAAGCTACAAGAGCTTCGTGATGAACTATAATATGCAAGGGATGAACAAGACTATTCCCGAGCTCTTCGCGATGCTGAAAGCTGCGGAGGTAGAAATCAAAAAGGAGCATCAAGTGTTGATGGTCAACAAGACCACCAGTTTCAAGAAAAAGGGCAAAGGGAAGAAGAAGGGGAACTTCAAAAAGAACGGCAAGCAAGTTGCCACTCAAGAGAAGAAACCCAAACCTGGACCTAAGCCTGAAACTGAGTGCTTCTATTACAAGCAGACTGGTCACTGGAAGCGGAACTGCCCCAAGTATTTGGCGGATAAGAAGGATGGCAAGGTGAACAAAGGTATATGTGATATACATGTTATCGATGTGTACCTTACTAATGCTCGCAGTAGCATCTGGGTATTTGATACTGGTTCTGTTGCTAATATTTGCAACTCGAAACAGGGACTACGGATCAAGCGAAGATTGGTTAAGGACGAGGTGACGATGCGCGTGGGAAACGGTTCCAAAGTCGATGTGATCGCAGTCGGCACGCTACCTCTACATCTACCTTCGGGATTAGTATTAGACCTAAATAATTGTTATTTGGTGCCAGCGTTAAGCATGAACATTATATCTGGATCTTGTTTGATGCGAGACGGTTATTCATTTAAATCAGAGAATAATGGTTGTTCTATTTATATGAGTAATATCTTTTATGGTCATGCACCCTTGAAGAGTGGTCTATTCTTGTTGAATCTCGATAGTAGTAACACACATATTCATAATGTTGAAGCCAAAAGATGCAGAGTTGATAATGAGAGTGCAACTTATTTGTGGCACTGCCGTTTAGGTCATATCGGTGTAAAGCGCATGAAGAAACTCCATTCTGATGGACTTTTGGAACCACTTGATTATGAATCACTTGGTACTTGCGAACCGTGCCTCATAGGCAAGATGACCAAAACGCAGTTCTCCGGTACTATGGAGAGAGCAACAGATTTGTTGGAAATCATACATACAAATGTATGTGGTCCGATGAATATTGAGGCTCGTGGCGGATATCGTTATTTTCTCACCATCAGAGATGATTTAAGCAGATATGGGTATATCTACTTAATGAAACATAAGTCTGAAACATTTGAAAAGTTCAAAGAATTTCAGAGTGAAGTTGAAAATCATCGTAACAAGAAAATAAAGTTTCTACGATCTGATCGTGGAGGAGAATATTTGAGTTACGAGTTTGGTGTACACTTGAAAAATTGTGGAATAGTTTCGCAACTCACGCCACCTGGAACACCTCAGCGTAATGGTGTGTCCGAACGTCGTAATCGTACTTTACTGGATATGGTGCGATCTATGATGTCTCTTACTGATTTACCGCTATCGTTTTGGGGATACGCTCTAGAGACGGCCGCATTCACGTTAAATAGGGCACCATCAAAATCCGTTGAGACGATGCCTTATGAACTATGGTTTGGCAAGAAACCAAAGTTGTCGTTTCTAAAAGTTTGGGGCTGCGATGCTTATGTGAAAAAGCTTCAACCTGATAAGCTCGAACCCAAATCGGAGAAATGTGTCTTCATAGGATATCTAAAGGAAACTATTGGATACACCTTCTATCACAGATCCGAAGGCAAGACTTTTGTTGCTAAATTCGGAAACTTTCTAGAGAAGGAGTTTCTCTCGAAAGAAGTGAGTGGGAGGAAAGTAGAACTTGATGAGGTAACTGTACCTGCTCCCTTACTGGAAAGTAGTACATCACAGAAAACTGTTCTAACCTACACCAGTTAGTGAGGAAACTAATGATAGTGATCATGAAACTTCAGATCAAGATACTACTGAACCTCGTAGATCAACCAGAGTAAGATCCGCACCAGAGTGGTACGGTAATCCCGTTCTGGAAGTCATGCTACTAGATCATGATGAACCTACGAACTATGAAGAAGCGATGGTGAGCCCAGATTCCGCAAAGTGGCTTGAAGCCATGAAATCTGAGATGGGATCCATGTATGAGAACAAAGTATGGACTTTGGTTGACTTGCCCGATGATCGGCAAGCAATTGAGAATAAATGGATCTTCAAGAAGAAGACTGACGCTGACGGTAATATTACTGTCTATAAAGCTCGACTTGTCGCGAAAGGTTTTCGGCAAGTTCAAGGGATTGACTACGATGAGACCTTCTCACCCGTAGCGATGCTTAAGTCTGTCCGAATCATGTTAGCAATTGCCGCATTTTATGATTATGAAATTTGGCAGATGGATGTCAAAACTGCATTCCTGAATGGATTTCTGGAAGAAGAGTTGTATATGATGCAACCAGAAGGTTTTGTCGATCCAAAGGGAGCTAACAAAGTGTGCAAGCTCCAGCGATCCATTTATGGACTGGTGCAAGCCTCTCGGAGTTGGAATAAACGCTTTGATAGTGTGATCAAAGCATTTGGTTTTATACAGACTTTCGGAGAAGCCTGTATTTACAAGAAAGTGAGTGGGAGCTCTGTAGCATTTCTGATATTATATGTGGATGGCATATTACTAATTGGAAATGATATAGAATTTCTGGATAGCATAAAGGGATACTTGAATAAGAGTTTTTCAATGAAAGACCTCGGTGAAGGTGCTTACATATTAGGCATAAAGATCTATAGAGATAGATCAAAACGCTTGATTGGACTTTCACAAACAACATACCTTGACAAAATTTTGAAGAAGTTCAAAATGGATCAAGCAAAGAAAGGATTCTTGCCTGTGTTACAAGGTGTGAAATTGAGTAAGACTCAATGCCCGACCACTGCAGAAGATAGAGAGAATATGAAAGATGTTCCCTATGCATCAGCGATAGGATCTATCATGTATGCAATGCTGTGTACCAGACCTGATGTGTGCCTTGCTATAAGTCTAGCAGGGAGGTACCAAAGTAATCCAGGAGTGGATCACTGGACAGCGGTCAAGAACATCCTGAAATACCTGAAAAGGACTAAGGATATGCTTCTCGTATATGGAGGTGACAAAGAGCTCGTCGTAAAAGGTTATGTTGATGCAAGCTTTGACACTGATCCGGACGATTCTAAATCGCAAACCGGATACGTGTTTACATTAAACGGTGGAGCTGTCAGTTGGTGCAGTTCTAAACAAAGCATCGTAGCGGGATCTACATGTGAAGCGGAGTACATAGCTGCTTCGGAAGCAGCAAACAAAGGAGTCTGGATGAAGGAGTTCATATCCGATCTAGGTGTCATACCTAGTGCATCGGGTCCAATGAAAATCTTTTGTGGCAATACTGGTGCAATTGCCTTGGCAAAGGAATCCAGATTTCACAAGAAAACCAAGCACATCAAGAGACGCTTCAATTCCATCCGGGATCTAGTCCAGGTGGGAGACATAGAGATTTGCAAGACACATACGGATCTGAATGTTGCAGACCCATTAACTAAGCCTCTTCCACGAGCAAAACATGATCAGCACCAAGACTCCATGGGTGTTAGAATCATTACCGTGTAAATCTAGATTATTGACTCTAGTGCAAGTGGGAGACTGAAGGAAATATGCCCTAGAGGCAATAATAAAATTATTATTTATTTCCTTATATCATGATAAATGTTTATTATTCATGCTAGAATTGTATTAACTGGAAACATAATACATGTGTGAATACATAGACAAACAGTATGTCACTAGTATGCCTCTACTTGACTAGCTCATTAATCAAAGATGGTTATGTTTCCTAACCATGAACAAAGAGTTGTTATTTGATTAATGAGGTCACATCATTAGTTGAATGATCTGATTGACATGACCCATTCCATTAGCTTAGCACCCGATCGTTTAGTATGTTGCTATTGCTTTCTTCATGACTTATACATGTTCCTATAACTATGAGATTATGCAACTCCCGTTTGCCGGAGGAACACTTTGGGTGCTACCAAACGTCACAACGTAACTGGGTGATTATAAAGGAGCATTATAGGTGTCTCCAAAGGTAGATGTTGGGTTGGCGTATTTCGAGATTAGGATTTGTCACTCCGATTGTCGGAGAGGTATCTCTGGGCCCTCTCGGTAATGCACATCACTTAAAGCCTTGCAAGCAATGCAACTAAATGAGTTAGTTGCGGGATGATGTATTACAGAACGAGTAAAGAGACTTGCCGGTAACGAGATTGAACTAGGTATTGGAATACCGACGATCGAATCTCGGGCAAGTAACATACCGATGACAAAGGGAACAACGTATGTTGTTATGCGGTCTGACCGATAAAGATCTTCGTAGAATATGTAGGAGCCAATATGGGCATCCAGCTCCCGCTATTGGTTATTGACCAGAGACGTGTCTCGGTCATGTCTACATTGTTCTCGAACCCGTAGGGTCCGCACGCTTAAGGTTACGATGACAGTTATATTATGAGTTTATGCATTTTGATGTACCGAAGGTTGTTCGGAGTCCCGGATGTGATCACGGACATGACGAGGAGTCTCGAAATGGTCGAGAAGTAAAGATTGATATATTGGAAGCCTATGTTTGGATATCGGAAGTGTTCCGGGTGAAATCGGGATTTTACCGGAGTACCGGGAAGGTTACCGGAACCCCCCGGGAGCTAAATGGGCCATGATGGGCCTTAGTGGAAAAGAGAAGAGGCAGCCCTACATGGGCTGTGCGCCTCCCCCTTCCCCTAGTCCTATTAGGACTAGGAGAGGTGGCCGGCCCCCTCTCTCTCTTTTCCCCCTCCGCGAATCCTATTCCAACTACGATTGGGGGGGGGGGGAGGGATCCTGGCGCACCCCTTGTGGCCGGCCAACCTCCCCCCCTTTGGTCCTTTATATACTGAGGTAGAGGCACCCTAGAACACACAAGTTTATCCACGTGATCTATTCCTTAGCCGTGTGCGGTGCCCCCTGCCACCATAGCCCTCGATAATACTGTAGCGGAGTTTAGGCGAAGCCCTGCTGCTGTAGTGCATCAAGATCGTCACCACGCCGTCGTGCTGACGGAACTCTTCCCCGACACTTTGCTGGATCGGAGTCCGGGGATCGTCATCGAGCTGAACGTGTGCTCGAACTCGGAGGTGCCATAGTTTCGGTGCTTGATCGGTTGGATCGTGAAGACGTACGACTACTTCCTCTATGTTGTGTCAGCGCTTCCGCAGTCGGTCTGCGTTGGGTACGTAGACAACACTCTCCCCTCTCGTTGCTATGCATCACATGATCTTGCGTGTGCGTAGGAGAATTTTTGAAATTACTACGAAACCCAACAATAACGGTATACTCGTACAACCCATACCTGGTGGTAAAAGCCGTCTTAGGTATATCCTATTCTCGAATCTTCAACTGATGGTATCCTGACCGCAGATCGATCTTGGAAAATACCTTATCTCCTTGCAATCGATCAAACAGATCATTGATCATTGGTAGTGGGTACTTGTTCTTGATTGTTACTTCATTTAATCCTCGATGATCAACAACCATCCTTAACGATTCATCCTTTTTCTCTACTAGAAGTACTGGCGATCCCCAAGGCGACGAACTTGGGTGAATATAACCTTTATCCAATAAATCTTTAATCTGCTTCTTAATCTCCTCCAAATCTTTTGCGGGCATCCTGTATGGTCTCTTAGATATTGACCCTGTGCCTGGCAAAAGCTCAATCAAAACTCAATGTCTCTATCCGGTGGCATGCCTTGTAATTCTTCTGGAAATACATCCGGAAAATCCTTTACCACCGGTACTTCCTACTATACAACTCCTGTTAGGGAATTTACTTGAGTCCTCTTAGGCACATGCCGGGATACATACTTGATTCTTCTTCCTTCTGGCGTTGTAAGCAAAATTGACTTACTGGCGAATTCAATGTTCCTTTCATACTTCGATAACCAATCCATGCCTAATATCACATCCAATCCTTGAGATTCCAATACTATTAGGTCCGAGGGAAATACATAGTTACCAATCCTTAATGGTAACCGATCACACCATAGACTAGCCATATACTCTGCTCCAGGAGAGGTTACTAACATGGGTGACCTAAGGGCTTGGGTTGGCAGTTTTTACTTATCCACAAATCCCCTTGAGATGTATGAATGTGATGCACCAGTATCAAAAAGAACGAGTGCAGTAAATGACTTAACCAAAAATTTACCTATTACTGCATCTGGCTGAGCTTCAACCTCCTCCACGTTAACGTGGTTCACTTGTCCCCTATTGAAAGGGTTTGGCTTCTTCCCAGAGCTTCCATTGCCATTACCATTCTGGGCTTCAGGACATTCATTGGCGTAATGTCCGGTCTTCTGGCACTTAAAACAAGTGACTTGGCTCAGGTCTCTCTTGGCTGGGGTTGATGGGTTGGTACGGTTCTGGCTGTTGCTTCCTCCATTCCCATTACCATTCTTGGGGCCATTATGATTGTGCAAGCTTCCTCTCCCATGGGTATGCTGAAAAGGTCCTCCCGGTTTAGGGGTAAACCCGGCTTCTGCTGAGCTCCAGAATTGTACTTCCCTTGTCCATACTTCCTCTTGCGGTTCTCAATCTGCTGCTGCTTCCCTTCAATCATAAGAGCACGATCTACCAACTCTTGGTAGTTGTTAAAGCTTGCTACCATCAACTGCATGCTCAACTCATCATTCAGTCCTTCCAGAAACTTCTCCTGCTTAGCCGCATTCGTAGCAACGTCATCTGGGGCATAACGTGCTAGCTTACTAAAGTCATCCACATACTAGCCAACTGTCCGTCCTCCTTGGCGCAAGTTGCCAAACTCACGCTTCTTCATGGCCATAGCTCCTGTTGAAACATGGGCAGTACGGAAAGCCTGCTGAAATTGATCCCATGTCACCGTGGCTATAGGGTAGGTGACAGTGTAATTCTCCCACCATGATGTTGCTAGTCCATCCAACTGATGTGCGGCAAAGCGCACCTTCTCAGCATCAGTACATCCTATAGTGGTTAACTCCCTTCCAATCTTGCGGAGCCAAGCGTCTGCTACTATAGGCTCGGTGCTACTAGAGAACACCGGTGGATTCAGCCTAAGAAAACGGGTTAAGTGATCAACAGGTGGTGGTGGTGGTGGCGGGTTATTGTTGTTGTTGTTGTTCCCCTGATTCTGATTCTGGACTAGCAACTGCATCAACGTATTCTGCTGCTGGATCAACTGAGTGAGCTCCGGTGGAAATGCAAATCCATTGTCACATCTCGGAGGCATCTGATGGGTTTAGAAAAGATGAGATTTAAGAATAGAGAGAGGTCTAGAGAGAAAACACTACCCATATGCACATGAGGCAAAAGCAAACAAATCACTTCATTCAATCAAACAAGGGCATACAATCGGTCTAACTATCGCAAAAGTGCTCGGACTACTCTATTTACATGGTGCAATACTACTACTGATGGGGTGGTCTACTAGAAATATTCTTCGGTTGCAGACTCCATGATATCTGCTCCAGCTTCATCAACATAGTCATCATCGCTATCGTCTGGGTCCGAGTCGGTGTCGTCGATGATGATGTAGTCTTCCGGGCAAATCTCCTTGGGTTCTTCGTCTTCTTCTACTGGTGTAGGGCCTCCCATGAATATTCCGATCTTCTTGATCAGGTCGTCATTCTTCTCCACTAATACGACGATTTCCTCCTCATAATCTTCACGTGTAGCCTTGAGTTCTTCCTCCAGTTTCGTGATTCTTGTCCTCGCCTTCTTCAGATCTATCATGTTTGCGCACATCTAGTTCTCCTGACATCGAATGTGCTGGTTTAACTCCCGGATAAAAGCTGCTATTGATCTATCCTTCTTGGTGCTGATCATCTCCCGGTGCTCATCTCGGCGCCCACAAATCTGGTAGATAGTATCCTTGAGATCGTTGCGGTAAACTTCTCCAATACGTCCCATGGCGATGTGGGCTGCCATGCTCTTTCCTAGACTCTAGGTTGGTGCATCAAAGGAAAACTCTATGGGCTCAGTGACAGGCATGAACGTCCTTCCTGGAACTTGAACTTGAATCATCCAGCGCTCCTCTTCCAGTAAAGAGGCGTTGTAGGTTCCGGTGAAGCTTGGTACTCCGATGTTCAGATATCTAGTGACTTCCTTCAAGTGATGTCCAAAGGGTGTATCTTCATCCAGTTGTATAAATGTGTTCCTTGCATCCGCCATCCTAAAAGAGTAGAGAAGATGAGGAGTCAGAAATGAGAAGAGTGAGTAGTGATCTAGGGTTTTAGCTTAGTGGTCGTGTCCTACAGTCAGCGTGTGCTCTGATACCATCTTGTAGCGACCAGACCTCAACCAGTCTGATCTCTGTGCTTCAGTGTCATCCCTGGATCAGTAATGCTGACACGCACAGTACTTGAAGGATTTATAATAGAGTAGCAATCACACACTTATTACATCGAGTGTCTCAAAAGAGAACTTATTACAATAAACATGGCTTAAGGCCATCTAATAATGATAACAGCGAAAGGCTTGGAAGATAAGTGAGTCCATCAACTCCAACGGCATCATTGAGTATAGAACCACGACCTAAAGTCACCTTACTCGTCGTCTAAAAAGTCTGCAACATGAATGTTGCACCCCGAAAATGGGTCATTACATGGAATATGCTGGCAATGTAACACATAGAGGGTAATGAAAGAATAAAGCTATACTACATGCATATATGGCTGATGGAAAGCTCTATGGTTACAGTTTTTGCATAAAGCCAATTTTTCCCTACAGCAAAGGAATAAATTTTATTTAACTATCACATTAAACATTGAGAGTGTAGACACCCTCTCAATCCTAATTAAGCATCATCATTAAAACCCAACAATATTAATTAGAGTAACATGATGAGATTCACATGATAATCCAAGTACTAGATACTCAAGACGTCCATAACCGGGGACACGGCTAACCATGATTAGTTTATACACTTTACAGAGGTGTGCGCACTTTTCCCCACAAGACTCGATCTCCTCCGTTGGGATTCTCGCACTACATGATGTTTGAGAAACGGATGACCGAGACATAGTCTTTCAGAAGCGCTAGCACCTTATGAACGGGTAGACCGTACCAACCTACATCCCCTACATCTGCTAGTCTACCACTATAAGAGTTCGCACGACTTAGCCAACTATGCTAGAGCCCATAGTAGCTTCTGGCTGCACACGGAAGTTTCTAGTATGAATAATCTCATGATCCCTTTGAGCCTGGGTGGCGGTCCATAAAGAAAATAGGCAATCGCTGGAATACCCATGTGCCTCAATCCACCCAGATGTGTGTTCAAGTTGCCACCTTAAATAAACCATTAATTTAGCAATCTCACATCTGTCATGGATACACACACCCAATCCACGTCTACTAGCATATCATGGCAATATAAGCAAACGTAGAAGTAACTCCCAAAGGTTTGATAATAAAACAGGAAATAGGTACTACCTCATCTACTTTCCAAAACCCACAATTTAATTAGATCCTAATCATCCAATGTTTGAGGATTGATCTAATGCAATAAAACTGGGTAGTAAAGAGGTATGATCAAAGTGTTACTTGCCTTGCTGATGATCCACGAAACCTAGAGATTCAAAGTAGCAAGCGGCGCACTCCGGGTACTCTATCACAAACAAAAAAGTATACAATAAGTGCTCATCTAATGCACAGGTAAAACTCAAATAAAAGATCTAACCAGAAAGTTCAACTTAAGAACTCTGGTTTGCAAAAAGAATCAAATCGAACTAAGCTATGAAAGTCAAATGGCGAAAGAAACAAACTTCGTTTACTAATCTGGATCTAGGTCAAATTTTACAGAGGCAAAAACTTGTTTGAGTTGGTTAAATGGAAAGAGGGTTTCGAGACGAAACTCCAGGCGCTTGAATCGCCTGATTCCAATAAACGAGCGAAAAGTTATACTAGAACGAAAATCAGATCAGAAATCACGATCAGAAATAATCGCGGAAAATCCGAGAAAAAAGAAAAACGACAAACAGATTAACGAACGAATGTTCGTTTTCTAGAACTAAACGGTGAACGCGTTCGTTAAAACAAACGAACGAACGAACGCTCGCTAAATAAACTAAACCGGAAATAAACCGATCTAAATAAAAAACCGGATCTAAAAAAATCAGACGGTCTTCTCGAGGAAAACCGCCGGCGGTGGGGGCAGCGGTCAACCTCGGCGGGCGGCAGGGTCGACGGGCGGCGGCGGCGGGGTCCGGCGGCGGGCGGCGGCGGCGGCGTCAGGGGTGGCGGGGTCGGGGCGCTAGGGTTTGGGGCGGCTCGGGTTGGGCTCCCCGGCTTATAAAGGCTGGCCGGCCGGAGTCCTGGCCGAACACGGCCCAAAGTCGGTTTCGCGTTTTTTTTAATAATTACGCGCAGAAAAACAAATAAAAGAAATACTAAACGGTCTTCAAAAGTCCTGAAATAAATTTTACCCGACTTCTAAAATCAAGCCGGTCTAGATGAACATTTATTTGGGGCCTAAATGCAATTTTGAAAAATGCGCATTTTTCCTAAATTCAAATAAAATAGCAAGAAAACTCCGAAATAAAATCTTATTTGATTTTATTATTAAATCCTCAATATTTCTTTATTTTGGGAAAGTCATTTTATTCCCCCTCTCATATTTTATAATAGAAATAATTGAAGATAAAATAAATAAAATCAAATGATCCTATTTTCAAAATTTGAGAAAACTCAAATCTGAAAATAACGAAATCCCCAACTCTCTCCGAGGGTCCTTGGGTTGCGTAGAATTTCTTAGGATCAAACCCAAAAGCAAATAAAATATGATATGCAGTGATGATCTAATGTATAACATTCCAAATTGAAAATTTGGGATGTTACAGATGCGCACACTTGCATTCTGTTGTGATCTTCCCAGATCAATCTGTAACAACTTGACCTTGTATTCTCTGCATATAAATAGATGACCGCGGCCCATCGTTTGATGTGTGCCGAACTGCAACTTCTCTCGTTTCACAGTGTTTCGTTATGTTGGTAGTGGAACCTGGAGCTTGTTGCTTCGTATGGGAAAAGGGGAAGGTGCTGATTCTAGAAAAACAGAGCATTTCCACATTGGATGCATTGAAGCGTCACACATGGCATGACATCAATGAGGACAGGAGTTGGCAAGGGCATGTGAAAGTTTCATTAGCTTTTCTTCCTGTATTGGAAAGCTTTGATGAGCAAAATTAATTATAACTCTCTCATTTCCCCAACAAATTGTTTTAGTTAAATTAGAATTCGGTCTATAGAAATAATTTCAACAACATGAAACTTTTTTCCGCGACCTTCTTCGATCATTGATTCCAAAATCTGGTTCTTTTACAATCATTTCTCGACTACAACTTTATTGGCAAACCCTCCACATGTTTGAACAGTGTTAATCTAACTAGCATTCTTCTTGTTTAGTTTTGTGCCAATTAGAGTATGTGGGTTATGGATGATATACATTCACAGTGCCTGGTTTGTTCCTAGTTGAATTTTGGATCATGGCACATCCATGGGCGGGTTAGGTATCCCATGCCATGCAAGACGCTATGTCTTGGAGAGGATGAATTTTGAAGACCATGAAAATTTTGAAACAAAGAAAATTCACCTAAGGACTCATCATGATGTGGATTTTGAAATAAATCTGTATAATTCTGGGAGCGTAACCCATTTAGGTTGCAAAAATTGGGAAGCATTTTGCAAGATGTATGGTTTTGATGAGGGTATGCTTGTCACCATGGATCTTGGTGATCCTGACATCGACGAAGACAATATGGACATTTGGGTCCTTGTTGATACGCCTCCAGTTCTAGCGCTATGTGAGTTTCTCAAACATAGTTAATTATTAACTAATTTATATTATTCATTTCAAAATAGTTGACAACTTATTTCCACTGACAGTTTATGTTCATTCTTCAAAGAATGTGCTGGAGATGGTAGACAAAACCCACTACACCGATGGCTCCGAATTAACTTACAAGGAGAAAAATCATTTGGTCGGATTTTGTACTGACATTGAGAATTACAATATCTACAATCAAACTCCTCAACATTATGGTGAATATGTGCCACTAGTGCATGTGTTGAACTACGGTAACTACCATGGAGATACCCTGGTAAGATTTTTTACTATTACGACATCCGTGCATCTTTTGCATACTTCTAAAACTAGTACATCATTGCTAACTATGAAGTTATTACTATGTTTTTCAACAATAATCCCAGAGAATTGTGTGCCGCATTTGATGTATCAAAAAGGTAGCATTAATGTTTTGAACATACAACCAGGTCATCCTACGAATCTCAACTCTCCATACCAAATTTCTAAAAGAAGTGGAGACATGCAAATCAAAGGATGGAAAAAATGTATGGACAGTCATAAGGAGGTTCTTGGAAGCAAAAGGAAGCGAAGCGCAAGAATTGGAGACAGGATGATCTCCATTCTCCATAATGGAGAGTCAGGGTCTATTTTGTTTTATGCTATTTTACCTCAAATAGGGTATTTAGGTCATGTTTAGGCATAGCAGTAGCAGTAGCATGAAGATAAGAGAGGACACATCTCTCAATTATCTCCGAATGTAGCATTACTTTCGACAAACTCGCTACTCGCGGTCTCGAGACTTGTAATGTTCTAACTTTGTTCGGTATTTTAAATTCGGAGACTAATATGATGATTTGTATTCGGAGACTAATCTTTACTACAAAAAATATGTCAACTTATGACCTTCTGTCAGTGACCCTCGAAGAATTGGTCATAAATCTATGACCATTTTAGACCAATTGGTCAAAAGCTGTTCAGGGGGCTCCAAACCCTAAATCATTGCAACCATTTTGGTCAGAAATGTCATAATTTCCTTACACGAAATGGTCACAAAGCAAACAGTGCTAGTCCGCTGCCTTATTTCTAGCTGATCATGACCAATATAGATGGTCACAGCCTTGTAGATTGTGGTGGGTTGTGATGACTAGGCGCCATCTCATCAGTTTTGCCTATGTGTCATGTCCATGTGGCAGTTTTTGCCCTAGGTTGTGAAGCAACCTATATTTCTATCATTCCCAAAATTCCCAAAAAAATCTCATAAATTATTTGGGTCATATCTTCATCAAATATGTAAAAATCCTTCCTTGCCTAGTTCAAAACTAATTCAACAATATTCATTTTCCTATTATGTTCACAACAACACTTTATGAAGGAAGTGCTATTTATATATTGTTGATTGCCCTAGGAATTTTTGGGCACTCTTTCCTATCCAAATCATTACCGCATGACAAAATTCAGCTCCATTTTCCTAGCAAATCTTCCTCGGCAAATTTCCAAAGTTTTTGTCCACATAGAAGCATTGTGAAGGAAGTACCTTTCTTATATCTCTAAATGACATGAAATTTATACAGTTTCTTCATAAGCCCAAATTATCACCCTCCTCCAAATTACAGCTCAGTAAAATCATCTATGTGAGCCCAGGTTCAATTTATATTTTATGGCCAAATTGGCACGTTGCAAAGCAAGTGTTATATAGACCCCTCCTATTACCCTCAAACTTTTCGGGCACTCTTCCATACCCAAATCATTGCCACATGATAATATTCAGCTCAATTTTCCTAGTAAATCTTTCTCGGGAAATTTCCAAAGTTTCTACCTCGAGAGAAGCTTTGTGAAGTAAGTACTAGCTAGGCTTACCCAAATGATCTGAAAATTTACCAGCGCATGACCATACCTAAGTAACTTACCTACACCAATTTTGAGCTCATTTCATTCATCCAATCTCTCTCACTAGTTTTCCCAAGTTTCTGTCCATAGAAGAGCATTGTGAAGGAACTACTACTTTGGCATGTCCAAATGGTATCAATTTTCTACAATGCTTTCCTATGCCCAAATAACCATTCTCCACAAAATTTCAGCTCAATCCATTCATTATTTTGAGCCCAGCTTCAACATTCATATTTTTGTCCAGCGTGGTACTTTGTGTTGGGGAACGTAGTAATTTCAAAAAAATTCTACGCACACGCAAGATCATGGTGATGCATAGCAACGAGAGGGGAGAGTGTGATCTACGTACCCTTGTAGACCGACAGCGGAAGCGTTAGCACAACACGGTTGATGTAGTCGTACGTCTTCACGGCCTGACCGATCAAGCACCGAAACTACGGCACCTCCGAGTTTTAGCACACGTTCAGCTCGATGACGATCCCCGGACTCTGATCCAGCAAAGTGTCAGGGAAGAGTTCCGTCAGCACGACGGCGTGGTGACGATCTTGATGTACTACCGTCGCAGGGCTTCGCCTAAGCACCGCTACAATATTATCGAGGTTTATGGTGGAAGGGGGCACCGCACACGGCTAAGAATATGATCACGTGGATCAACTTGTGTCTATGGGGTGCCCCCTGCACCCGTATATAAAGGAGTGGAGGAGGGGAGGGCCGGCCCTCTCTATGGCCGCGCCCTAGGGGAGTCCTACTCCCACCGGGAGTAGGATTCCCCCTTTCCTAGTCCAACTAGGAGTCCTTCCATGTAGTAGGAGTAGGAGTCAAGGCAAGGGAAAAGAGAAGAGAAGGAAGGAGGGGGCGCAGCCCTTCCCCCTAGTCCAATTCGGACTAGGCCTTGGGGGGCGCCCAACCTCTCCTATCTCTTTCCCCTAAAGCCCAATAAGGCCCATATACTCCCCGGCGAATTCCCGTAACTCTCCGGTACTCCGAAAAATACCCGAATCACTCGGAAACCTTTCCGATGTCCGAATATAGTCGTCCAATATATCGATCTTTACGTCTCGACCATTTCGAGACTCCTCGTCATGTCCCCGATCTCATCCGGGACTCCGAACTCCTTCGGTACATCAAAACTCATAAACTCATAATATAACTGTCATCGAAACCTTAAGTGTGCGGACCCTACGGGTTCGAGAACAATGTAGACATGACCGAGACACGTCTCCGGTCAATAACCAATAGCGGAACCTGGATGCTCATATTGGCTCCTACATATTCTACGAAGATCTTTATCGGTCAGACCGCATAACAACATACGTTGTTCCCTTTGTCATCGGTATGTTACTTGCCCGAGATTCGATCGTCGGTATCTCAATACCTAGTTCAATCTCGTTACCGGCAAGTCTCTTTACTCGTTTCGTAATACATCATCTCGCAACTAACTCATTAGTTGCAATGCTTGCAAGGCTTATGTGATGTGCATTACCGAGAGGGCCCAGAGATACCTCTCCGACAATCGGAGTGACAAATCCTAATCTCGAAATACGCCAACCCAACATTTACCTTTGGAGACACCTGTAGAGCTCCTTTATAATCACCCAGTTACGTTGTGACGTTTGGTAGCACACAAAGTGTTCCTCCGGCAAACGGGAGTTGCATAATCTCATAGTCATAGGAACATGTATAAGTCATGAAGAAAGCAATAGCAACATACTAAACGATCGTGTGCTAAGCTAATGGAATGGGTCATGTCAATCACATCATTCTTCTAATGATGTGATCCCGTTAATCAAATAACAACTCTTTTGTTCATGGTTAGGAAACATAACCATCTTCGATTAACGAGCTAGTCAAGTAGAGGCATACTAGTGACACTCTGTTTGTCTATGTATTCACACATGTATTATGTTTCCGGTTTATACAATTCTAGCATGAATAATAAACACTTATCATGAAATAAGGAAATAAATAATAACTTTATTATTGCCTCTAGGGCATATTTCCTTCAGTCTCCCACTTGCACTAGAGTCAATAATCTAGATCACATCGCCATGTGATTAACATCAATAGTCCACATCATTATGTGATTAACACCCATAGTTCACATCGCCATGTGACCAACACCCAAAGGGTTTACTAGATTTAGTAATCTAGTTCACATCGCTATGTGATTAACACCCAAAGAGTACTAAGGTGTGATCATGTTTTGCTTGTGAGAGAAGTTTAGTCAACGGGTCTGCCACATTCAGATCGGTATGTATTTTGCAAATTTCTATGTCAACAATACTCTGCTCGGAGCTACTCTAGCTAATTGCTCCCACTTTCAATATGTATCTAGATTGAGACTTAGAGTCATCTAGATTAGTGTCAAAACTTGCATCGACGTAACCCTTTACGACGAACCTTTTTGTCACCTCCATAATCGAGAAACATATCCTTATTCCACTAAGGATAATTTTGACCGCTGTCCAGTGATCTACTCCTAGATCACTATTGTACTCCCTTGCCAAAATCAGTGTAGAGTATACAATAGATCTGGTACACAGCATGGCATACTTTATAGAACCTATGGCCAAGGCATAGGGAATGACTTTCATTCTCTTTCTATCTTCTGCCGTGGTCGGGTTTTGAGTCTTACTCAATTTCACACCTTGCAACACAGGCAAGAACTCTTTCTTTGACTGTTCCATTTTGAACTACTTCAAAATCTTGTCAAGGTATGTACTCATTGAAAAATCTTATCAAGCGTCTTGATCTATCTCTATAGATCTTGATACTCAATATGTAAGCAGCTTCACCGAGGTCTTTCTTTAAAAAACTCCTTTCAAACACTCCTTTATGCTTTGTAGAATAATTCTACATTATTTCCGATCAACAATATGTCATACATATACTTATCAAAAATGTTGTAGTGCTCCCACTCACTTTCTTGTAAATACAGGCATCACCGCAAGTCTGTATAAAGCTATATGCTTTGATCATCTCAGCAAAGCGTATATTCCAACTCCGAGATGCTTGCACCAGTCCATAGAAGGATCGCTGGAGCTTGCACATTTTGTTAACACCTTTAGGATCGACAAAACCTTCTAGTTGCATCGTATACAACTCTTCTTTAATAAATCCATTAAGGAATTCAGTTTTGTTTATCCATTTGCCAGATTTCATAAAATGCGGCAATTGCTAACATGATTCGGACAGACTTAAGCATAGATACGAGTGAGAATCTCTCATCGTAGTCAACACCTTGAACTTGTCGAAAACATTTTGTGACAATTCTAGCTTTGTAGATAATAACACTACTATCAGCGTCCGTCTTCCTCTAGAAGATCCATTTATTTTTTATGGCTTGCCGATCATCGGGCAAATCCATCAAAGTCCATACTTTGTTCTCATACATGGATCATATCTCAGATTTCATGGCCTCAAACCATTTCGCGGAATCTGGGCTCATCATCGCTTCCTCATAGTTCGCAAGTTCGTCATGGTCTAGTAACATGATTTCCAGAACAGGATTACCGTACCACTCTGGTGTGGATCTTACTCTGGTTTACCTACGAGATTCGGTAGTAACTTGATCTGAAGTTACATGATCATCATCATTAGCTTCCTCACTAATTGGTGTAGTAGTCACAAGAACAGTTTTCCGTGATGAACTACTTTCCAATAAGGGAGAAGGTCCAATTACCTTATCAAGTTTTCTACTTTCCTCCCACTCACTTCTTTCGAGAGAAACTCCTTCTCTAGAAAGTTTCCGAATTTAGCAACAAAAGTCTTGCCTTCGAATCTGTGATAGAAGGTGTATCCAATAGTTTCCTTTGGATAACCTATGAAGACACATTTCTCCGATTTGGGTTTGAGCTTATCAGGTTCAAACTTTTTCACATAAGCATCGCAGCCCCAAACTTTTAGAAACGACAACTTTGGTTTCTTGCCAAACCATAGTTCATAAGGCATCGTCTCAACGGATTTTGATGGTGCCCTATTTAACGTGAATGCGGCCGTCTCTAGAGCGTATCCCCAAAACGATAGCGGTAAATCAGTAAGAGACATCATAGATCGCACCATATCCAGTAAAGTACGATTACGACGTTCGGACACACCATTACGCTGAGGTGTTCCAGGTGGCGTGAGTTGCGAAACTATTCCACAATTTTTCAAGTGTACACCAAACTCGTAACTCAAATATTCTCCTCCACGATCAGATCGTAGAAACTTTATTTTCTTGTTACGATGATTTTCAACTTCACTCTGAAATTCTTTGAACTTTTCAAATGTTTCAGACTTATGTTTCATTAAGTAGATATACCCATATCTGCTTAAATCATCTCTGATGGTGAGAAAATAACGATATCCGCCACGAGCCTCAATATTCATCGGACCACATACATTTGTATGTATGATTTCCAACAAATCTGTTGCTCTCTCCATAGTACCGGAGAACTGCGTTTTGGTCATCTTGCCTATGAGGCACGGTTCGCAAGTACCAAGTGATTCATAATCAAGTGGTTCCAAAAGTCCATCAGAATGGAGTTTCTTCATGCGCTTTACACCGATATGACCTAAACGGCAGTGCCACAAATAAGTTGCACTCTCATTATCAACTCTGCATCTTTTGGCTTCAACATTATGAATATGTGTGTTACTACTATCGAGATTCAACAAGAATAGACCACTCTTCAAGGGTGCATGACCATAAAAGATATTACTCATATAAATAGAACAACCATTATTCTCTGATTTAAATGAATAACCGTCTCGCATCAAACAAGATCCAGATATAATGTTCATGCTTAACGCTGGCACCAAATAACAATTATTTAGGTCTAATACTAATCCCGAAGGTAGATGTAGAGGTAGCGTGCCGACTGCGATCACATCGACTTTGGAACCGTTTCCCACGCGCATCGTCACCTCGTCCTTAACCAATCTTCGCTTGATCCGTAGTCCCTGTTTCGAGTTGCAAATATTAGCAACAGAACCAGTATCAAATACCCAGATGCTACTGCGAGCATTAGTAAGGTACACATCGATAACATGTATATCACATATACCTTTGTTCACCTTGCCATCCTTCTTATCCGCCAAATACTTGGGGCAGTTCCGCTTCCAGTGACCAGTCTGCTTGTAATAGAAGCACTCAGTTTCAGGCTTAGGTCCAGGTTTGGGTTTCTTCTCTTGAGTGGCAACTTGCTTGCCGTTCTTTTTGAAGTTCCCCTTCTTCTTCCCTTTGCCCTTTTTCTTGAAACTGGTGGTCTTGTTGACCATCAACACTTGATGCTCCTTTTTGATTTCTACCTCCGCAGCTTTCAGCATCGCGAAGAGCTCGGGAATAGTCTTGTTCATCCCTTGCATATTATAGTTCATCACGAAGCTCTTGTAGCTTGGTGGCAGTGATTGAAGAATTCTGTCAATGACGCAATCATCTGGAAGATTAACTCCCAATTGAATCAAGTGATTATTATACCCAGACATTTTGAGTATATGCTCACTGACAGAACTGTTCTCCTCCATCTTGCAGCTATAGAACTTATTGGAGACTTCATATCTCTCAATCCGGGCATTTGCTTGAAATATTAACTTCAACTCCTGAAACATCTCATATGCTCCATGACGTTCAAAACGTCGTTGAAGTCCCGATTCTAAGCCGTAAAGCATGGCACACTGAACTATCGAGTAGTCATCAGCTTTGCTCTGCCAGACGTTCATAACATACGGCGTTGCTCCTGCAGCAGGCCTGGCACCCAGCGGTGCTTCCAGGACATAATTCTTCTGTGCAGCAATGAGGATAATCCTCAAGTTACGGACCCAGTCCGTGTAATTGCTACCATCATCTTTCAACTTTGCTTTCTCAAGGAACGCATTAAAATTCAACGGAACAACAGCACGAGCCATCTATCTACAATCAAACATAAACAAGCAAGATACTAATCAGGTACTAAGTTTCATGATAAATTTAAGTTCAGTTAATCAAGTTAATTAAAGAACTCCCACTTAGATAGACATCCCTCTAATCCTCTAAGTGATTACGTGATCCAAATCAACTAAACCATAACTGATCATCACGTGAGATGGAGTAGTTTTCAATGGTGAACATCGTTATGTTGATCATATCTACTATATGATTCATGCTCGACCTTTCGGTCTCCGTGTTCCGAGGCCATATCTGTATATGCTTGGCTCGTCAAGTATAACCTGAGTATTCCGCGTGTGTAACTGTTTTGCACCCGTTGTATTTGAACGTAGAACCTATCACACCCGATCATCACGTGGTGTCTCAGCACGAAGAACTTTCGCAACGGTGCATACTCAGGGAGAACACTTCTTGATAATTTAGTGAGAGATCATCTTATAATGCTACCGTCAATCAAAGCAAGATAAGATGCATAAAAGGATAAACATCACATGCAATCAATATAAGTGATATGATATGGCCATCATCATCTTGTGCTTGTGATCTCCATCTCCGAAGCACCGTCGTGACCACCATCGTCACCGGCGTGACACCTTGATCTCCATCGTAGCATCGTTGTCGTCTCGCCAAGTTTGTGCTTCCACGACTATCACTACCGCTTAGTAATAAAGTAAAGCATTACATCGCGATTTCATTGCATGCAATAAAGCGACAACCATAAGGCTCCTGCCAGTTGCCGATAACTCGGTTACAAAACATGATCATCTCATACAATAAAATTCAGCATCATGTCTTGACCATATCACATCACAACTTGCCCTGCAAAAACAAGTTAGATGTCCTCTACTTTGTTGTTGCAAGTTTTACGTGGCTGCTACGGGCTTAAGCAAGAACCAATCTCACCTACGCATCAAAACCACAACGATAGTTTGTCAAATAGACTCCGTTTTAACCTTCGCAAGGACCGGGCGTAGCCATACTCGGTTCAACTAAAGTTGGAGAGACAGTCGCCCGCAAGCCACCTATGTGCAAAGCACGTCGGGGGAACCGGTCTCGCGTAAGCGTACACGTAAGGTTGGTCCGGGTCGTCTCGTCCAACAATGCCGCCGAACCAAAGTATGACATGCTGGTAGGCAGTATGACTTATATCGCCCACAACTCACTTGTGTTCTACTCGTGCATATAACATCAACATAAATAACCTAGGCTCGGATGCCACTGTTGGGTTTCGTAGTAATTTCAAAAAATTTCCTACGCACACGCAAGATCATGTGATGCATAGCAACGAGAGGGGAGAGTGTTGTCTACGTACCCAACGCAGACCGACTGCGGAAGCGCTGACACAACATAGAGGAAGTAGTCGTACGTCTTCACGATCCAACCGATCAAGCACCGAAACTACGGCACCTCCGAGTTCGAGCACACGTTCAGCTCGATGACGATCCCCGGACTCCGATCCAGCAAAGTGTCGGGGAAGAGTTCCGTCAGCACGACGGCGTGGTGACGATCTTGATGCACTACAGCAGCAGGGCTTCGCCTAAACTCCGCTACAGTATTATCGAGGGCTATGGTGGCAGGGGGCACCGCACACGGCTAAGGAATAGATCACATGGATCAACTTGTGTGTTCTAGGGTGCCTCTACCTCAGTATATAAAGGACCAAAGGGGGGGGAGGCTGGCCGGCCACAAGGGGTGCGCCAGGAGAGTCCTACTCCCTCCGGGAGTAGGATTCCCCCCCCCCAATCGTAGTTGGAATAGGATTCGCGGAGGGGGAAAAGAGAGAGAGGGGGCCGGCCACCTCTCCTAGTCCTAATAGGACTAGGGGAAGGGGGAGGCGCACAGCCCATGTAGGGCTGCCTCTTCTCTTTTCCACTAAGGCCCATCATGGCCCATTTAGCTCCCGGGGGGTTCCGGTAACCTTCCCGGTACTCCGGTAAAATCCCGATTTCACCCGGAACACTTCCGATATCCAAACATAGGCTTCCAATATATCAATCTTTACTTCTCGACCATTTCGAGACTCCTCGTCATGTCCGTGATCACATCCGGGAATCCGAACAACCTTCGGTACATCAAAATGCATAAACTCATAATATAACTGTCATCGTAACCTTAAGCGTGCGGACCCTACGGGTTCGAGAACAATGTAGACATGACCGAGACACGTCTCTGGTCAATAACCAATAGCGGGAGCTGGATGCCCATATTGGCTCCTACATATTCTATGAAGATCTTTATCGGTCAGACCGCATAACAACATACGTTGTTCCCTTTGTCATCGGTATGTTACTTGCCCGAGATTCGATCGTCGGTATTCCAATACCTAGTTCAATCTCGTTACCGGCAAGTCTCTTTACTCGTTCTGTAATACATCATCCCGCAACTAACTCATTTAGTTGCATTGCTTGCAAGGCTTTAAGTGATGTGCATTACCGAGAGGGCCCAGAGATACCTCTCCGACAATCGGAGTGACAAATCCTAATCTCAAAATACGCCAACCCAACATCTACCTTTGGAGACACCTATAATGCTCCTTTATAATCACCCAGTTACGTTGTGACGTTTGGTAGCACCCAAAGTGTTCCTCCGGCAAACGGGAGTTGCATAATCTCATAGTTATAGGAACATGTATAAGTCATGAAGAAAGCAATAGCAACATACTAAACAATCGGGTGCTAAGCTAATGGAATGGGTCATGTCAATCAGATCATTCAACTAATGATGTGACCTCGTTAATCAAATAACAACTCTTTGTTCATGGTTAGGAAACATAACCATCTTTGATTAACGAGCTAGTCAAGTAGAGGCATACTAGTGACACTTAGTTTGTCTATGTATTCACACATGTATTATGTTTCCGTTTAATACAATTCTAGCATGAATAATAAACATTTATCATGATTATAAGGAAATAAATAATAACTTTATTATTGCCTCTAGGGCATATTTCCTTCAGTTATGTCATTTGGTCTGACTAACGCACCTGCCTATTTTATGAACATGATGAACAAAGTGGTTATGGAGTTTTTGGATAAGTTCGTCGTAGTGTTCATTGATGATATTCTGGTTTACTTGAAGAATGAAGAGGAGCATAAGGAGCATTTGCGTTTGGTACTTGAGAAGCTCAGAGAACATCAGTTATATGCCAAGTTTAGCAAATGTGAGTTTTGGTTAAAGGAAGTTGGATTCCTCGGACACGTTATATCCGGAGAAGGTATTGTAGTAGATCCCACCAAGGTTGTCACTATGAAAAATTGGGAGGCCCCAACAACAGTTGGAGAAATCCGGAGTTTTCTTGGACTTGCAGGATACTACCGGAGATTCATTGAAAATTTCTCGAAGATTGCGAAGCCTATGACGGAGTTGTTGAAGAAGGATACCAAATTCAAATGGACTGAGGAATGTGAGGCCAGTTTCCAGGAGTTGAAGAGACATTTGGTTACATCACCAGTGTTGATTTCGCCGGATCAGAACAAGAATTATGAGGTGTATTGCGACGCTTCATGTTGAGGACTTGGAGCAGTGCTTATGCAGGAGGGAAGAGTTGTTTCATATGCCTCACGACAGCTTAAGCCTCATGAGTTGAATTATGCCATGCATGATTTGGAATTAGCAGCCGTAGTGCACACCTTGAAGACATGGAGACATTTTCTCATTGGAAACCATTGTGAAGTGTACACGGATCACAAGAGTTTGAAATATATTTTCACACAGAAGGAGCTAAATCTCAGGCAAAGGAGATGGTTGGAGCTCATCAAGGATTATGACATGAGATTGCATTATCATCCCGGAAAGGCTAACGTAGTAGCCGATACATGTCAACACACTAATGACGGGAGATTTACCGAAGGAGTTAGCCGAGGACCTTCGTGATCTACGTTTGGAGATAGTTCCGAGAGGCTATGTAGCAGCATTGGAGATTCAGTCTACTTTGATGGATAAGATCAGAGAAGCTCAGAAGACTGACAAGGAGGTTTCCTCTATAAAGGAGAAGATGAGCTAAGGAAAAGTTAAAGGATTTCATGAGGATGAGCACGATACCCTGTGGTTTGAAGACCGTGTTTATGTGCCCAATGACCCAGAGATCAGGAAGTTAATTCTGCAGGAGGCTCATGATTCACCATATTCAATTCACCCAGGAAATACCAAGATGTATTTGGATTTGAAGGATACTTTCTGGTGGACCGGAATGAAGAAGGATATTGCGGAGTATGTAGCAGTTTGTGATGTATGTCAGAGAGTAAAGGCAGAGCATCAGAAGCCAGCAGGATTGTTACAGCCATTGCCAATACCCAAATGGAAGTGGGATAAGCTAGGCATGGACTTTATTACAGGTTTTCCCGGAACTCGTTCAGGCTATGACTCGATTTGGGTTGTAGTCGATCGTTTGACAAAGGTAGCTCATTTCATCCCAGTGAAGACTACTTACACCAGTGCTAAGTTGGCAAAGATATACATGACCAGGATCGTATGTCTACATGGAGTTCCAAGGAGCATTGTATCAGATAGAGGAACCCAGTTCACCTCAAATGTTCTGGAATCAGTTGCACGAAACTTTGGGTACCAGGCTAGAGTTCATCACAGCTTTTCATCCACAAACAGACTGACAAACCGAGAGAGTCAATCAGATTTTGGAGGATATGCTGAGAGCTTGCGCGCTAGATTACGGATCTAGTTGGGACGACAATTTGCCATATGCAGAGTTTTCTTACAACAACAGTTATCAATCCAGCTTGAAGATGGCCCCTTTCGAAGCCTTGTACGGAAGGAGGTGCAGGACCCCATTGTCGTGGGATGAAGTTGGAGCCCGCTAGTTGTTTGGACCAGATTTGATTAAGGAGTCTGAACAGAAGGTGAAGTTGATTCGCGATAGGATCAAGGTAGCCCAGTCCAGGCAGAAGAGCTACGCAGATTCTAAACGCAAGGAAACAGTTTACGAAGTTGGAGACCGAGTTTATCTTCGAGTATCCCCACTTCGAGGAGTTAAGCGCTTTGGAGTTAAAGGAAAGTTAGCGCCATGTTTTGTAGGACCATACAAGGTTTTGGAGCGTATGGGAGAAGTAGCCTACAAATTGGAATTACCCGAAGGATTGTCAGGAGTTCACGATGTATTCCACGCTTCCCAGTTGAAAAAGTGCCATGCAGAGATGGCTGATATACCGCTGAGAGATACAGTGCCGCTAGAAGCGATTCAGTTGGACAGTGATTTGACCTATGAGGAGAAACCAGTCAAGATTCTTGAGTATGCCAGCTGAGTCACCCACAGCAAGGTTATCAAGTTTTGCAAAGGTCAGTGGAGCCGCCACACCGAGGATGAAGCCACTTGGGAGCGAGAGGAAGAACTGCTGAAGGACCACCCTCGCCTATTTTCTAGCCAACCCGAATCTCGAGGGCGAGATTCATCTTAAGGGGGGTAGGTTTGTAACAACCCAAATTTTCAATTTGAAATGTTATACATTAGATCATCACTGCATATCATACTTTATTTGCTTTTGGGTTTGATCCTAAGAAATTCTACGCAACTCAAGGACCCTCGGAGAGAGTTGGGGATTTCGTTATTTTCGGGTTTGAGTGTTCTCAAATTTTGAAAATAGGATCATTTGATTTTATTTATTTTATCTTCAATTATTTATATTATAAAATATGAGAGAGGGAATAAAATGACTTTCCCAAAATAAATAAATATTCAGGATTTAATAATAAGATCAAATAAGATTTTATTTCAGAGTTTTCTTGCTATTTTATTTGAATTTAGGAAAAATGCGCGTTTTTCAAAATTGCATTTAGGCCCCAAATAAATGTTCATCTAGACCGGCTTGATTTTATAAGTCGGGGAAAATTTACTTCAGGATTTTTGGAGTCCGTTTTGTATTTACTTTATTTGTTTTTCTGCGCGTAATTATTTAAAAAAACGCGAAACCGACTTTAGGCCGTGTTCGGCCAGGACTCCGTCCGGCCGGCCTTTATAAGCTGGGGAGCCCAGCCCGAGCCGCCCCAAACCCTAGCGCCCCGACCCCCGCCTCCCCTGACGCCGCCGCCGCCGCCGCGTGCCGCTGCCGCCACCGACGCCGCCGCCCGCCGCCGGACCGCGCCGCCACCGCCCGTCGACCCTGCCGCCCGCCGAGGTTGACCGCTGCCCCCACCGCCGGCGGTTTTCCTCGAGAAGACCATCCGGTTTTCTGTCCGGTTTTTTTAGATCCGGTTTTTTATTTAGATCGGTTTATTTCCGGTTTAGTTTATTTAGCGAGCGTTCGTTCGTTCGTTTGTTTTAACGAACGCGTTCACCGTTTAGTTCCAGAAAATGAACATTCGTTCGTTAATCTGTTTGTCGTTTTTCTTTTTTCTCGGATTTTCTGCGATTATTTCTGATCGCGATTTCTGATCCGATTTTCGTTCTAGTATAACTTTTCGCTCGTTTATCGGAATCAGGCGATTCAAGCGCCTGGAGTTTCGTCTCGAAACCATCTTTCCATTTAACCAACTCAAACAAGTTTTTGCCTCTATAAAATTTGACCTAGATCCAGATTAGTAAACGAAGTTTTTTTCTTTCGCCATTTGACTTTCATTGCTTAGTTCGATTTGATTCTTTTTGCAAACCAGAGTTCTTAAGTTGAACTTTCTGGTTAGATCTCTTATTTGAGTTTTACCTGTGCATTAGATGAGCACTTATTGTATGCTTGTTTGTTTGCGATAGAGTACCCGGAGTGCGCCGCTTGCTACTTTGAATCTCTAGGTTTCGTGGATCATCAGCAAGGCAAGTAACACTTTGATCATACCTCTTTACTACCCAGTTTTATTGCATTAGATCAATCCTCAAATATTGGATGATTAGGATCTAATTAAATTGTGGGTTTTGGAAAGTAGATGAGGTAGTACCTATTTCCTGTTTTATTATCAAACCTTTGGGAGTTACTTCTACGTTTGCTTATATTGCCATGATATGCTAGTAGACGTGGATTGGGTGTGTGTATCCATGACAGATGTGAGATTGCTAAATTAATGGTTTAGTTAAGGTGGAAACTTGAACACACATCTGGGTGGATTGAGGCACATGGGTATTCCAGCGATTGCCTGTTTTCTTTATGGACCGCCACCCAGGCTCAAAGGGATCATGAGATTATTCATACTAGAAACTTCCTTGTGCAGCCACAAGCTACTATGGGCTCTAGCATAGTTGACTAAGTCGTGCGAACTCTTACAGTGGTAGACTAGCAGATGTAGGGGATGTAGGTTGGTACGATCTACCCGTTCGTAAGGTGCTAGCGCTTCTGAAAGACTATGTCTCGGTCATCCGTTTCTCAAACATCATGTAGTGCGAGAATCCCAACGGAGGAGATCGAGTCTTGTGGGGAAAAGTGCGCAAACCTCTGCAGCGTGTATAAACTAATCATGGTTAGCCGTGTCCCCGGTTATGGACGTCTTGAGTATCTAGTACTTGGATTATCGTGTGAATCTCATCATGTTACTCTAATTAATATTGTTGGGTTTTAATGATGATGCTTAATTGGGATTGAGAGGGTGTCTACACTCTCAATGTTTAACAACTACCATGATAGTTAAATAAAATTTATTCCTTTGCAGTAGGGACAAATTGGCTTTATGCAAAAACTGTAACCATAGAGCTTTCCACCAGCCATATATGCATGTAGTATAGCTTTATTCTTTCATTACCCTCTATGTGTTACATTGCTAGCATATTCCATGTGATGACCCGTTTTCGGGCTGCAACGTTCATGTTGCAGACTTTTTAGACGACGAGTAAGGTGACTTTAGGTCGTGGTTCTATACTCAGTGATGCCGTTGGAGTTGATGGACTCACTTATCTTTGAAGACTTCCGCTGTTATCGTTATTAGATGGCCTTAAGCCATGTTTATTGTAATAAGTTCTCTTTTGAGACACCCGATGTAATAAGTGTGTGATTGCTACTCTGTTATAAATCCTTCAAGTACTGTGCGTGTCAGCATTACTGATCCAGGGATGACACAGAAGCACAGAGATCAGACTAGTTGAGGTCTGGTCGCTACAACATCAAGCAAACTAGGATTCTAACTACCTAACTTGTTATCCACGTTTATGTATATCGGCTGTTTAACACACACCCTCAATCACAACCGGAGAGGTTGAGACAATGTTGGGGATATCGCTTATCGGGAAATTATCGGTCGACCCATGATAAGGGGTAAATCGGCCAGTTTATCGGCATATCGGCCAATTTATCGCCATATCGGCTGATTTATCCGCCGATTTATCTTATCGGTCAGACAACGATAAGCGATAAATCGGCCGATTTATCGGAATATCAGAAGATATCTTGAACAATGGGTTGAGATTGTTTCTAAAGAGCCGAAGCTTCTCCACACCAACTAGCTTAGTTAGGCCATCTGCTAGCTGATCATGCGTGGGAATAAATCATATGTCCAGTGCCTTGCTTGCAACCCATTCTCGAACAAAGTGAAAGTCAACCTCAATGTTCTTTGTCTGTGCATGAAACACATGATTAGCAGAGAGATACGTGGCTCCAAGATTATCACACCAAAGCACTGGTGCATGCGACTGATATACTCCCAATTCTCCAAGCAAGGATAGTAGCCAGATGATTTCTGCTGTAGCATTTGCTAATGCCTTGTATTCTGCTTCAGTACTTGACCTTGCCACTGTAGCATGCTTTCGTGAACTCCATGATATGAGATTGCTACCATAGAACACTGCAAAACCACTAGTGGAGCGTCTGCCATTAGAGGAGCCATCCCAGTCAGCATCTGAGAATGCACTGACCAAGGAAGAAGTGGACTTGCGAATGCGAAGACCAGTATGCACAGAGTGTTGCACATATCTAAGGATCCTCTTAACTGTTTCCCAATGCTCATCTGTGGGCTAAGTAAAAACTGACAGACCTTGTTTACTGCAAAAGAGATGTCCGGGCACGTCAGAGTGAGATACTGCAAAGCTCCAACCGTGTTGCGGTACTTGGTGATGTCATCTGGAGACAGAAGAGAACCCCCTTAACGAGAGAGTTTATCAGTGACTATCATGGGCGAGGTGGCTGGCTTACATTGACTCATTCCTGCTTTTGCAAGCAAATCAGCTGCATATTTCCCTTGAGACAGGACAAGATCCTCCCCTGATCGCCGCACTTCAATGCCCAAAAAGAAGTGAAGATCACCAAGGTCCTTGAGAGGGAACTCAGTGTGAAAATCTGTGATCAGACGACTAACGACTGACGGTGATGAGCTAGTAACAATAATTTCATCCACGTAGACCAGCATAAACATGATAACATGACCAGAGTTGTACACAAAGAGTGAGGTATCAGCACGGGAAGGTACAAACCCCAATTCCTGAAGTCTGGAGCTAAGACGTGAGTACCATGCACGAGGAGACTGTTTCAATCCATAACTTGCCTTGTCGAGCTTGCAGACATGATGCGGAAAACGTGAATCAACATACCCAGGTGGTTGTCGCATGAACACATCCTCTTCTAGAACGCCATGGAGGAACGCATTCTGTACATCAAGTTGCCGAAGAGTCCAGCCACGAGAAACTGCAAGAGACAAGACCAGATGAATAGTGGCAGATTTTACGACAGGTCTGAAAGTATCCTCATAATCAACTCCGTAGCGCTGCTTGAAAACCTTCACTACCAGTCGTGCTTTGTGACACTCAACAGTACCATCAGCACGATGTTTGACGCGGAACACCCATTTGCAATCAATGAGATTACATCCTGGTGCAGGAGGGACGAGATGCAATGTGTGATTGCGCTGGAGAGCCTGAAACTCCTCATGCATAGTTGCAGCCCAAGAGGGGTCAGAGAGAGCAGCCGACATGCTTGCTGGGACCAAACCAGACAAAGTTGTAGCAGAAAAACCGTGTTTGCACGTGTTGTATGGGACCGTACCGTCCGTCCGGACGTACGGTTTGACGACCCCCGCCTGGGATCGTGTGCGTGGACGTGGGGTTGGCGAAGGCGCGGGTCGCTCCTCGAGCAACGCGGGCGCAGGTGCTACCGGGGCCCCACCACGAGCGGGCGTAGGTGCGCGCTGTGTTGGGGACGCGGGCGAGGCCGATTGGGCCGGTGGAGTGGAGCCCACCACAGAGGCGGGTTCGCGCGTTGGCGTAGCTGATGTCGCCTGGCTGGTGGAGCGCGGCGGCTGCGGCCCACTTGGAGACAGCGAGGCAGCCGCCGGATCTGCGCCGGTCGGCTTAGGGCATCTTCAATGGTTGTAAGATAGTTGTTGGTACACTTTGCCACATAGGATTTTTGATGATGTGTCATACAATAAATGAGGAAAAAGAGGAAGGTTGTATGTACATGAACCAACACCCATTGCACAAGCTCCAATGTAGAATGAGAGAGCACCTCATTTATTATCTCACATCCTATTGGGAAAACTAGATACAACCCATTGAAGTTGTTGTATGTTAAGGTGTTGGTTGATGACATGGCATATTTTACCAACAAGCTAACATACAAACTATTGGAGATGCCCTTAGTGGAGGAGCCTGGCGAATCAGCACTGGGATCAGCGCCGACTGATCCTGCAACATAATCAGCACGGGGATCCAAGCCGCCCGGATTTTCTGCACCCGTTTCCTACACATGCGATTACGAAAAAATTGGCCGTGAAGCTGTATTAGTCCAAATGGGAGAAGGCAGTGTATCACTAATTTCTGCATGTTGGTTAGTAGATTCCGTATGTTCCATAGCCTCTGGAGAGAAAACGAGGATTTGTTCAAGGATTTGGTCGGTGTGTCAACAGAAAAGGGAAAGAGATTTTCATCAAAGATGACATCACGCGAGATTAAATGCGACCGGTAAAGACATGAAGACAGCGATACCCTTTATGCATCATGGTATAACCAATGAAAACACATCGCTTAAAGCGGAATTTAAGCTTTCGTTCATTGTAGGGACGAAGACAAGACCAACACGCAGATCCAAAGGTGCGTAAGAAATTATAATCCGGTGCTTTTCCAAACAGCCGTTCTAGTGGAGTAGAATTTTTAATGGTACGAGTAGGAAGATGATTGATTAGAAAGCATGCTATGAGAAAAGCTTCATCCCAAAAGCGAAAGGGCATGGAGGCATGTGCAAGGAGGGTAAGACCTACATCAACTACATGGCGATGCTTGCGCTCTGTGGAGCCGTTTTGTTGATGAATGTGTGGGCAGGAGACATGATGTTCAATGCCAAGTTGACGAAAAAATGAGTTGAGTTTCTCATACTCACCCCCCACCAAATCTGTTTGCATGCAAAGAATTTTGTGATTGAGTAGGCGTTCAACACGGACTTGAAATTGAAGGAAAACACGATAAACATTAGCTCAAGATTTAAGACAGTAAAGCCACGTAAATTTGCTATAATCATCGATGAAATTGACATAGTATTTAAACCCTCCAGAGGAGGTGCACGCAGGTCCCCATACATTCGAGAAAACAAGCTCAAGAGGTTTGGAGGATGACCTATTCGACCTAGGAAAGGGAAGTTGATGACTCTTTCCCTGTTGGCAAGCATCGCACACAGGGACTTTATTTTTATTGGACTCACGAAGAAACTCTAGATTTTGATGGCGAAGGGCTTGATCCACCACCAGAGAAGCTGGATGGCCTAGACAGTAATGTCATCTAGCATGGGTGTGCTTGATGGCGGAGAGAGCTTAGGCTTGTGGTGTCCTGCCATGGCCACCGGTGACGGGGTAGAGGCCTCCATTAGTGGCCCCTCGAAGAAGAACCCTCTTTGAAGCACGATCCTTGACAACAAAGTAGGTAGGGTGAATTTCAACACAAACATTATTGTCATTGGAAAGTTTATCAGTGGAAAGTAAACTTTGTGTAGCTTGGGGAACATGAAGAATATTGCGAAGGATGAGAGGTCTGTGAGACATACGGAGTTCAAAGGAACCAATATGAGAAATCGGCATACTTGACCCGTTCGCCGCGTGGACTTGATCCTTGCTGGTGTATCGTTCATGCATGGTGATCTTGTCCAGATCCCCAGTTATGTGGTCGGTGGCACCGGAGTCGAGGTACCACACCGGATCGAAGCTCTGTCCAGTGGAGATGTTGTTGGCGATGCGCTCCTTGCGAATGAAGCAGTGGTCGGAGCGGCGATAGCAGTCGAAGACGTTGTGGCCAGGGCGCTTGCAAAGCTGGCAGATGATGTCTCCCTTGCGCCCGTTTCTGCCTTGTTGGGAGCACCAGAGCCGCGATTGGTGTTGTGGCTCGGGTCGCCACATTTGTGGCCATGACCAGGGGAGCCGCAGGTGCGCCCGTTGCCGCCGTTGTTTCCGCTGCCGCCGTTGCTTCCCGAGCCGCGGCCGCGGCCACCTCCAGAGCCGCGGTTGCGGCTTCCACCAAATCCGCCGCCGCCGCTGCCAGAGTTGTGGCTGACATTGTTCACCGAGGGACCGCCGGAGGGAGGGAGCTAAAACGCGTTATCGTGGTGCTGATAACGAAGCTCGAAGTCCAGGCGATGAGAGTAGAGCTCATTGAGCGAGATCTCATCTGCCCGCATGGTGACAGAGGTCACGAGCGGGTTGTAGGTGGAGTCTAGGCCGGTGAGGAGGTAGATGATGATGTCCTCCTCATCCAGCTACTTCCCGGCGGCAGCGAGGGCGTCAGTGAGGCCCTTCACCTTCGTCAAGTAGTCCACCATGGTCATGTCATGCTTCTGGATGTGAGCAAGTTGACAACGAAGCTGCATGATGTGCACCCTGGAGCGGCTCGCATAGGTTCTCTTCAGCGCACTCCAAACCGCCACAGATGAAGGCAGGAACAGGACCTGCAGCAAGGTGTTGTTGGAGAGGGTGGATAGGAGGAAGCTGAGACAATGCTAATCCCGTGTCACCCACGAGAGGTAGTCGGGGTTGGGAACCGGGGGGCGCCATCAACGCCGGGGACAACTTTGTCAGGAGCCGGTTCCGTTCCGTCGGCGATGGACATCCAATGCGCGCCACGGAGACCAGGGAGGATCTAGGCTTTCCAGAGGAGATGGGTGTCATGGGAAAGCTTCACGGTCATGAGGCCCATGAGGGATGGAGATGGCGAGGTGGAGGCCATGACGCCGAGCGACTGCGTGGTGACTGCGCCGGTGGTGAGCGACGCTAGGGTGGAGCTGGTGGCGGCTACTTGGGTGGAGGAGGTTTGGTTGGACGAAGTCATCTAGATGGTAAGAGGATGGCCTGATACCATGTGAAACGAGAGAAGTTGCAGTTCGGCACACATCAAACCGATGGGCCGCGGTCATCTATTTATATGCAGAGAATACAAGGCCAAGTTGTTACAGATTTATCTGGGAAGATCACAATAGAATACATGTGTGCACATCAAACAAACTAGGATTCTAACTACCTAACTTGTTATCCACGTTGATGTATATCAACTGTTTAACAAACACAACATCCAATTAAATAAAACCAACAATAAACTAGGCAAGCTAAATATAGTTCAACCGACCTAGTACCAACTCCGTTTGTTGCAAACTAATAGTAATAGGACAGCTAGAATGGTAGTTCCCACTCCAGAAGGCTAAGAAACTAGCCAAAAGACCACCACAACCAACTATATATACAACCATTTGAGGACTCTCAAACACAAGAAGCTAGCAACAGAAGCAACATCAACTCCATCCATTTCGCTTGGTCTGTACTTTGCATGTAGGTGAAAATAAACAATCTGGTTTAAACATAACATGCTTCAATGATATTCCAGGGGCCTCTCAAACCAGGAGTGTGATATACGAGTGCCTTCCATTTTCCTATCTCTACTCTATAGGACATACATAGAAAGTTGCCTTTGCTTGGGTGAATAATACTATATAACATGGTGTTGGAGATATTACTACTGGGCGTAAACCGGCCTATCTGGGCCGGGTTAACTTCATCAGTAGTTAATTATGTTAAAGCCCAAGAAGGCAGATGAGAGCTCAAGACCCATAGTCGGTTCAAGGCCTGTAGCCGTAAACCGGCGTTAGTATTTAACTTGTATTGTAAGTTAGGAATAAGTAGAGACCAAACCGGACACATCTATGAGCCGGTATTGGGACTCTGTGAACCGACGGGTGTCACCCGTGTATATAAGGGGACGACCCGGCGGTGGTTCAAGGACAACAGACAACAACTCGAGACTTAGGCGAAGCTTGTTTGCTCCCTAGTCATCGAAACCCCATCAATTCCATCACAACTAGACATAGGCTTTTACCTTCATCGAAGGGGCCGAACTAGTATAAACTCTCTTGCGTCCCTGTGTCCGCTTTAACCCCTTCAAGCTAACCCGTCGCGATGGCTCCACGACTAAGTCCTTTCTCTAGGACATCTGCCGTGACAAAACCACGACAGTTGGCGCCCATCGTGGGGCTATCGCACGATGGTTTCAGGTTCTTGGAGGGCCGCTTTGAAGGACTCGAGGGATACACTGTAGGCCGGATGACTAAGAGTCGTCATGGCAAGCTCTACATCGACGATGCAGGCTGGGGCCCCGAGGCCGGCTCAGTCGAGTACGGGTACCGGGTCCCCTTTGGTGGCATTCACGTTTTCATCGGCAAGATCAGTGAACCGGGCCCTGAGCCGGACATCTGCACCGACCTCGTCGAGACGGCTCAGCGTGCGCAATCCGCCCGGTTTAAACCGGCCATGAAGCGTGCCTTCATGGGAGTCATCCATGGAGGAGGTTATGAGGATGGATCGGAATCTCGCGGCGAGACCGTCGTTTGTTCCAATGACGAGTCATCAACCGGAGAAACCGAATCTCCATATCATCTACAAGATGGCTGGATTGGGGGCTGTTCCGATGGCGACAGTATTCCGGACCCCTCTGATCTGCCCAACCGACTTGGAATATTCATGGCCGGCACACATGTAGTGCTTCATTCTTCGACCGCTGCGCCGATGACCTCCGGTTCAGTAGCAGCGACGGCTGCCGGGGCAGGGGGCTCTGTACGCCCGCTGGCTCAAGTTCTGTTAGATCTATTTGATGCATTGGCTGTGCTCATGGCAGAAGCTAACCCGGCGGATCAGGACGCCCACAGTGCGGAGATAGCAAAGGTGAAGGAACAAATCACCCAGGCTAAGGCGGACCTGGCAGCTGAGGATGCCAGGATGACCGCAGAGCGGGACGCTCTAGACGCACAAGCCTACAGGCTCATGTTGGACCAGAACGCGTCGCATGAAGTCATTAAGAGGAAGCACCAATCCCGTTTGCCTTCGGTTTTCGAGGCCAGAGACCTTTTCAACACCCCAGGAGGAGGAACCAGTAATCCGCTGGAGGTAAACCGGGCGGAGGCTCCCGCGACCAGTGCGCCAGTTCAGCCCCGTCAGATGGATCTGCCTCGTCAAAACACCGTTATACCTCAGGCTGTTTCGACACCTCCGGGTCACTACTCCAACCCGATGGACAATCTCGTTACCGCTGCTGCACGGCTGGAGGCCATTCCAATTGAAGGTGACTCGCCGCAGGCAGTGGAGACGCGACGGGTCAAGGAGCTTCCGAGGACAGCTTTGGTCCAACAGGAAGCATACTCATACAGCCGCGACCGGATTCACTCGACCCCTCGTCCAAGCCGGAGCTATAGCAGGCATATGGATGAACCTGCAGTATCATGTAATGAACGACGTGGAGCACCCCGCGGCAACAACCCGGCGGGTGGTGCTGATAACGCTCAGGAAGTGGTGGACCGGGCCCGAGCGCGCAGGGAGGCCGAGTTAGCCGCACAGTATCAGGCTCGGCAGCTTACGGCGGTTCGTCCAACTATCTCGATCAAACCTGGTGTTACTTCTAGTTCTTTGGGGGTGCCTTGCCTTGTCCCCGCTTTACGCAATGTGCGCTTGCCCAAGGATTTCAAGGGCCCACGCAAGGTACCAAATTACACGGCGGATCAACCCCCAGAGACATGGGTGGAGAGCTATGAGATGGCCATGGAGATGCTTGATGTGGATGATGCAGCATGTGCGAAGTACTTCACCATGATGCTTGAAGGAACGACCCACACTTGGTTAAAAAGCTTTCCGGCTAATTCTATCAGTTCATGGGCCCAATTGCGAGCCCGGTTTATCAGTAATTTCAAGGATACATGTAAATAGCCCATGTCGATAGTAGACGTAGCTGCCTACGTCCAGGAGGAAGGAGAATCGACGACTCATTGGGTGCGCCGGGTCTCACAAGTGTTGCATTCATCAGACCACATCAACGCTGACACCGCAGTCTTAAGCCTAGAAGGCAACTGCCGGTTTGGGCCCCTGAAGCTCAAGTTGGGACGAATGAAGCGCCATTGCACGGACATGGGAACCCTCATGGCTGCTTTGGTAAAATATGCTGATTCTGATAGTACCAAGGATCCCGAATCTGATGATGACAAGGCAGGGAAGGGAAAGAGGAACAGCAACTCCAAAGGTTAGCAGCATCACTTGGCAGTCAATGGTGGTGGAGGCAAGCGTAAAGCGGATGGTAACATGGACTTTGTGGCTAATACCAACGCACAGGACAAGGGCCAGTGACGCAGGGGTAAACCGCCAAATCGCAATGGGGCATCCAACCCTAACCCGGACCGCCTAAATTATCTACTGAGCCAGCCCTGTCCGAGACATGGGACGAAGGAGGTGCCAGCAAACCACCTTTGGAAGGATTGCTTCATTATGCAGGAGTTTAAGAATTCTAATGCTTTCCGGTATGATCATGGTTCCGGCGGTGGCTCAGGATCTGGGCCGGGTTACGGTGGAGGAAATTTCGGTTCAGGATTTAATGGTAATCCGGGCGGACATAATAATCAAAATAATCAGAACAACCAGGGTGGTTACAACCAACAGCAGCAACAGTCAGGTTAACAGAGCAACCCAAAGCAGTTGAATAGTGGGCAGTACCATGTCTTCACCACTAGCTTGGACAAGCGAGACCGGAAGGTTCAGAGGCGGGCAGTCAACTCTGTTGAACCGGCCGTGCCCTGTTATCTACACTGGTCTGAACAGCCAATCATATGGAGCAGAGAGGATCACCCTCCCCAGGTTGATAATCCGGGTCAGTTGGCTCTGGTGGTGGCGCCTCAGGTGGGAGGCTACAAGTTCACCAAGGTGCTCATGGATGGAGGGAGCAGCATTAATATCTTGTACTATGAGACCTTCCGTCGTATGGGACTAACAAATAAAAATCTCAAACCGTCCAATACGGTGTTCCATGGTGTGATGCCTGGCAAGTCAGCATATCCTGTTGGTAAGATAGCTCTGGAAGTGGCCTTTGGAGATGATCATGATTCCAGGTCGGAGATATTGACATTTGAAGTGGTGAAAATCCAAAGTCCATATCACGCCCTGTTTGGGCGACCCGCCTACTCCAAGTTTATGGCACGGCCCTGTTATGTGTATTTGCAGCTCAAGATGCCGGGTCACAAGGGGACAATAACGGTTCACGGAAGCCGTAAAATCGCTTTGGAGTGCGAGGAAGGAGATGCGGCCTACGCCGAGTCGGTTTGTGCCACCAAGGAGCTGAAGTATTATAAGGACAATGTTGATCCGGCGGACATGACTCCATTAAAGAAGCCAACTACGGAGCATGATCCGGCCCTGAAGTTCAAATCGGCAGCTGAAACTAAGCTTGTTGACTTCGTGCCTGGCGATTCGTCCAAGTAGTTCAGCATCAGTGCCAACTTGGATCCGAAATAGGAAAGCGCGCTCATCGAGTTCATCCGTGAGAATCGGGACATTTTTGCATGGAAGCCCTCTGACATGCCAGGTGTACCGAGGCAACTCGCTGAGCACACCCTTAATGTGGATCCTAAATATAGACCGGTGAAACAGTTCCTCTGTCGGTTTAATGAAGAAAGACGCAAGGCGATTGGAGAAGAGGTAGCTAGGCTCTTAGCAGCTGGCTTTATTTTTGAAGTTTTTCACCCTGAGTGGCTTGCCAATCCCGTGCTGGTCCTTAAGAAAAACGGCACCTGGCGCATGTGTGTGGATTACACAGATCTTAATAAGGCTTGTCCAGCAGATCCCTTTGCCCTTCCCCATATTGATCAAATCATTGATGCTACGGCAGGTTGTGAGCGTTTGAGTTTTTTGGATGCATATTCCGGCTATCATCAGATCAAAATGGCAGTTAAGGACCAGGAGAAGACAACATTCATAACTCCCTTTGAAGCCTTCTGCTATGTGTCTATGCCCTTTGGGCTCAAGAGTGCCCAGGGAACTTATCAACGGTGTGTACAAAATTGTCTTCACAAGCAGATTGGCCGTAATGTACATGCTTACGTGGATGATATTGTGGTTAAGTCCAGGGAGAAGGAGACTCTGGTTGACGATTTGAAGGAAACCTTTGACAACCTGAGGACGTACAAGATGATGCTTAATCCGGCCAAGTGTGTCTTTGGTGTACCGGCAGGCAAATTATTGGGTTTTCTAGTGTCCAACAGGGGAATTGAGGCTAATCCTGAAAAGATCACAGCCATCACCTCCCTGGCTAAACCGAAGTGTATCAATGATGTTCAACGCCTGGCAGGCCGGATTACGGCGTTGCGTTGGTTTATCAGCCGCCTTGGTGAGAAGGCAATCCCTTTGTATCAGATGTTGAAGAAGACGGATCAGTTCGTCTGGAGTTCCGCTGCTGATGAAGCATTTGAGGACTTAAAGCGGCAATTGGCCAATCCGCCTGTGCTTGCCACTCCCATTGACAAGGAGCCGTTACTGCTATATGTTGCTGCTAATGCTCGTGCGGTCAGCGTGGCTATTGTGGTGGAGCGAAAGGAGGCAGGTAAGGAGCATCCGGTTCAACGTCCGATCTATTATATCAGCGAGGTACTCATTGAGTCCAAGCAAAGGTATCCGCGTTGGCAGAAGCTGGTGTACGGAGTTTTTATGGCAAGCCGGAAGCTTAAGCAATACTTCCAAGGGCACCCAATTACGGTGGTCAGTTCTGCTCCTTTGGGAGATATCATCCAGAACCGGGAAGCGACTGGCCGGATTGCCAAGTGGGCTATAGAGCTTGGGCCGCACGGATTGAAGTATGTGCCTCGGACGGCGGTTAAGTCTCAAGCACTTGTTGATTTCATCAATGATTGGACGGAACTGCAAGCACCTGAAGAAAAGCCGGATCACACATATTGGACCATCCACTTTGACGGATCCAGGCAATTGGAAGGCTCGGGGGCTGGAGTCGTATTAACTTCCCCACGAGGTGATAAGTTTGTTACGTTCTCCGCTTAATGTTCCCTTGTACTAACAATGCAGCTGAGTATGAAGCCTTGCTCCATGGTCTCTGGATGGCTAAGGAGATGAACCTAAGTCGAGTTAAGTCATTAGTAGAAAAGGGGGCTTTGGTCCAGGCCGGGTAACCCCATTAGTCCCGGTTCAGTCCAGAACCGGGACCAATGGGGGCATTGGTCCGGGCCGGCCGGGCCACGTGGGCCATTGGTCCCGGTTCATCTGGACCTTTTGGTCCCGGTTGGTGGGATGAACCGGGACCAATGGGCCTCGCTCCTGGCCCACAACCATTGGTCCCGGTTCGTGCCTCAAATCGGGACTAAAGATTAGACCTTTAGTCCCGGTTTGAGGCACGAACCGGGACTAATGGGGATGAGACCTTTAGTCCCGGTTTGTGCCACGAACCGGTACTAAAGGTCCCATTTTCAAACTCTACCCCCCAGTGGATCGCCTTTTCAGTTTTAAAAAAAATAAAAGAAAATGATGGAAATGTCAAAAAAATAAAAGAAAATAAGTTTCCCATGTGATATGTGGTCTAGTTGTTGGGAAAATTTGCAACTGTGAATTTTGACTTTATTTGCAAAATCTCTCTGAAATTTGTAAAAATGGGCATAACTTTTGCATACTAACTCGGATGAAAAAAAATTTATATGAAAAATCATCTACTCGAAAAGTTACATCCGAATTTAACCGGGGAACCCCGTTAAACATTTTCAAAATCCTCAAAAACCTAATAGAAAAAAGTTACGGGGCTTTTAAGATCTAGAGTGAAAAAATCGAAAAAAATTCAAACAGTGGGCAAATTATGGTCAAACAATGGTCAAACTAATTATTCTAGAATATTAGTGTTACTAAATAATTATTTCAATTATTTCAATTTTGGTCAAATCTGGTCAAACTGTGGTCAAACAATGGTCAAACTAATTATTCAAGAAATATTAGTGTTACTAAATAATTATTGTTTTTTAAAACAATAGTTTCAAAATAAAACTATGAAATGTGTCACTTCATGCTCAAGCAAAATTCCTGAAGGTTAATAGGATTGACATCTTAGTATTGTCAGGAAAACAACTAGTGCAGACATGGAGCGAGGGAGAATAGAACCCGGAAGTTAAGCGTGCTCAGGCTGGGGGAGTGGGAGGATGGGTGACCGTTCGGGAAGTTAGATGATTTGGAATGATGAGGGGTGATTAGAGGATAAATTGAGAAGTGATGAGGGGTGGTGATTACAGACTAGAGGTTAAAATAATTCAGAAATTTGAAAATAAAAAAAATTCAAAAAAAAAATTCAAAAAAAATCATAAAATTTCCTTTAGTCCCGGTTGGTGTTACCAACCGGGACTAAAGGTGGAGCTCCACGTGGCCGCGCCCTTTAGTCCCGGTTCTGGATTGAACCGAGACTAAAGGGAGAGGCATTAGTATCGACATTTTAGTCCCGGTTCCAGAACCGGGACTAAAGGCCCTTATGAACCGGGACTGAAGGCCCTTTTTCTACTAGTGAGTGCTTCGGTGACTCGGACCTCGTGGATCAACAAGTATCTGGCACTTGGGACTCCAAGGACCCGCTCATGGCAGCATATCGTCGTGAGGTGGATATTGTTGCAGGTCACTTTAAAGGCTATCAGGTGGACCACGTGGACCGACGGAAGAATGAAGCGGCGGACGCTTTAAGCCGGTTGGGCTCTCAGCGCAAACCGGTCCCGCCCAATGTTTTTCTGGATGTGCTGCACAACCCATCGGTCAAGCTCCCTGGTGAAGCGGATTTGGCTATTCCTGATCCCGACGCTCAATTGGTGCCAGCTCTTCATGTTATTTCGGATTGGACGCTTCCTTACCTGGCGTACAAGTACCGGGGCGAGTTACCAGAGGATGAGACTCTGGCCCGACAGATAATCCGGCGATCCAAGTCCATGACTATTATCAACAGCGAGTTGCATCATTGCAGTGTGTCAGGGGCGTTTCAACGCTGTGTATCTCCTGAAGAAGGCTGTGAAATTTTGCGTGAGATCCACGAAGGAGATTGTGGTCACCATGCCGGTTCAATTGGTGGCTAAAGCGTTTCGCCATGGCTTCTATTGGTTAACTGCTCATGCTGATGCGGAGGATCTGGTCAGACGATGTGATGGTTGCCAAAAGTTTTCAAGACGTGCTCATGTGCCGGCTCAAGAATTGAGAATGATTCCAATTACTTGGCCATTTGCGACTTGGGGGCTGGATATGGTTGGGCCTTTCAAAATATCCAAAGATAAGAAGACCCACCTCCTGGTGGCGGTTGACAAGGTTACAAAGTGGGTGGAGGCAGAACCTGTTAGCAAGTGTGATGCGGCCACGGCGGTTCAGTTCATCAAAAAAGTGATTTTCTGGTTTGGCTTTCCACACAGTATCATCACAGATAATGGTACCAATTTGTCCAAGGGTTCCATGAAGGAGTTCTGCGAACGGGAGCACATCCGGCTTGACGTTTCATCAGTGGCACACCCACAGTCTAATGGTCAAGCAGAAAGGGCTAATCAGTGGCACACATGGCCATATATATACAGATGATTGAGAGCCCTTTGCAAAATACAAAAAAAATTGCAGGGAACCAAAATATCAAATTTGAGGTAATCAATCTCTCTGAAAATATGTTGCTCTAAACAAGAATAATTACACACCATATGAAAGTGTAATTCTTGATCGATTTAATACTATCTAGCCATAAATCGCTGCTAGAATATGACACCCTGTGCTACTGGATATCCCATATCTAATAAGGCATCTTCAAAATAAAAGTTTCGGTTTGATTCGGCTATGGACAGTAGAAATCCAATATCACTGAGTTGTTCTTGTTATCAGCTGTGAGGTCGGCCCATTCTTTAGGAACAAGCGTGGCCTTAGGCAAGGCGGGCCCATTTCCTCGCTCCCCTTCAATATAGTAGTTGGTGCCCTTTCCTCCATGTTAGATAAGGCCGAAGGGCTCAAAGTGTTGTCACGACAGCAAAAGAATAGTCATTTGGCTGACAATAGTTGTCGTGGTAGTGAGAAAAGCTATTGTGACAGGGTAAAACACTATCACGATAGGGTTGGCCGTTTTACTTTTGGCATAAATAATATATTAGTGGCGTGTGTTTATGCTGGAATGCCATAAGTTCTTGTGCTAGTAGGAACCTTCGCGCCTAGTCGTTCAGCTGGCATGGCAGGTCATGCGTGGGACGCAATCAAGCGGTATTGCCTTTGGCACAGCAGTCGTTACTGACCAGGTAACAAGACAGCACACACACAGGGTGCCCAGCCATCCATGGCTTTGTGCAAGGAGGGAGCAGGAAAGCAGATGGCGGTATAGGTGGTCTTTCGGAGCAGTTCAACGGAGGTCATGCATTTAATTGTAGGGATAAAACAATATTAGTTGGTTGTGCTACCAAGTATTTAAGCTCCCGACCCACACTTGACATCCCTCCCCCTTTGCCCCCCAGCATCGTCCTCCTAGAACGACATAGGAGGTGATCTCGCGGTGACGCCACTAGTTACCCATCCCTCCCGCATCGCCACCGATGGTGAGGTGATGCCATGAGTGATCCCCTCTTTTGTATTAAAGAAAAATGTCATGTTATGTTCTTATGTACAATATGTTATTATTCCCATGACAATCACAAAACCTTGACCAAAGCTCCTTTTCTTCTGCGGGGAAAAACTTTCAATCTATTCATATTCTATCATATTGTACAACAAACACCAAAAATAATAATAAATTGCATCCAGATCCATATACCATGTAGCAACGTCCACAACAACTGAAGCGAGCCAAAGGCGCGCCATCGTCATCGCCCCTCCCTCGCCGGAGTCGAACAAAACTTGTCGTAGTAGACAGCCGGGAAGTCATCGTGCTAAGGCCTCATAGGAGGAGCGCGATAGAACAGAAACCGCCGCCGATGAAGAGTAGCGCAGATTGGAAGGATCCAACTTTACTCCATCTTCAGGGAGCCCCCACCGTCCCATCTTTCTGACCAGGACACAAACCCTAACAACATTAAAAAATGTCTAAAAAAGGATCCTTCCTGCCAACATGGACCGAGATCCATCACGCCCCCAATGCCCCTAAGGCCACCGGAGATGAGACGGACCGGCGACGCCACCGGCGCGAGGTAGAGAAACCCAGTAGGCTTTCCTTCGAGAGGAGGCATTTCACCAAAGATTCTTACCAATGTAGTTTCCATAGAAGCTCATTACTCGTAAGTTGAAGTGGGTTCTGTTTCATTTCCAAGATTTTTTATGGAACTTCCGATCTATTTGTCAAATATTATGGTAGTACATAGAACCCTAGAAGTAACAAAAATTGCATCCATGTCCATAGGCCACCTAGCAGCAATTACAATCACCAGAGTGAGCCGAAGGCGCGCCGCCATCCCTCACTTAGCCGGCAAACCTTGTTATAGCAGACAGCCGAAAAGTCTCCGTGCTAAGACCCAAAAGGACCAGCGCTACAGAGTTGCAACTATTTTCAACGAAGAGAAACATCTATCAGAGGGATCCAACCTGTAGACACACAGGCGTACACTAACGAAGAGTGGATCCACGCAGATCCACCAAAGACATACACCGATCGAATCCCTCAAGATCCTTCAGAGACACACCTCCACACACCCTTCAGGGAGCCGCCGCAGCCTTGCCTTCTTGAGCAGGACACCAACCCTAAACAAGCTAAAAAACCCGCATGAAAATGAAACAGGAGCCCTCCCATCAGCAAAGGCCGAGATCTTTTTTTCTTTTTTCGAAAAGGGGGGACTCCCCGGTCTCTGCATCAGAACGATGCACATGGCCACATTTATAGATAAATAAAGAGGTTCAACAAGGTCTTATAGTCTGAAAACAAAATAACGGCAGACTCACAAAGAGCTACAACACCAAAAACAATAGGCCCAAAAGCCACAACCGGCTGGCATAACAAAGATAGGTAAACTAATCGCCTATCCTATTACATGACTGCCATCTAAACCAGTTGAAGATATCCCGCGCTACCATCTCCCAGCGGACAGATCCAGTAACCAAACGCTCCCTGGCCTCCGTCGGAGTGAGTTACGACCACATACGGATCAACACAGTAGCCCGGAATAAAACCTGCAAAAATGAATATTTGTTGTTCTGTTAAAAGCCAAATCATTTCTACAGTTCCAAATTGCCCACAACAAAGCACATACTCCTACGCGAATGTGTCTAGCTGTTTCAGACTCTATCCCAACAAGCCACGTTCCAAATAACGTACTGACCGAATTCGGAGGAGTAATGTTAAAGGCAATATGCACCGTGTGCCACAAAACTCTCGCCAACGGGCAGTCAAAGAAGAGGTGCTTGATAGTTCCGTCCCGATCACAAAAACTACACCTAGTAGATCCTGTCCAGTTGCGCTTAGCCAAATTATCCTTTGTTAAAATGACTTGTTTATGTACAAACCACATAGACACTTTAATTTTCAAAGGAACTTTGACTTTCCAAACATCTTTGGAACTAGGAATAGCACTAGAGTTAATGACATTGATATACATCGACTTAACTGTGAACTCTCCAGACCTAGTAAGCATCCAACACAACTGATCGGGCTGATGAGATAGCTGAATCTCCATCAGTCTACTCACCAAATGAAGCCATGCTTCCCACCGGTCGCCAACAAGCGCCCTCCTAAACTGAATATTAAGGGGAATGGACTGCATAATCATTGCAACAAGAGCATCACATCATGGAACAATATGATACAGGGATGGATACTGAAGCGCCAACGGCGTTTCACCAAGCCAAGTATCCTCCCAGAAGCGAGTGGTGTTGACATTACCGACTATAAACTTTGTTCTATTAAAGAAGGCAGCTTTGACTCTCATAAGCCCCTTCCAAAATGGCGAGTCAGTCGGTCTCACTATCGCCTGGGACAAAGTCTTGGACTGCAGATACTTACTACGGAGAATCTGCGCCCACGTGGCCTTAGTTTCAACTGATAACTTATACAACCACTTACTGAGAAGACATCTATTCTTGACTTCAAGATTCTCAATACCAAGGCCCCACTGGTCCTTTGGTCGACAGATGATATCCCATTTGGCGAGTCGGTATTTTATCTTTAGTTCATCACTCTGCAGAAGAATCGGGATCGATAGAAATCCAGCCTTTTCCTAACACCAACTGGGACTTCGAAGAAAGATAAGAGAAACATAGGCATGCTCGTGAGCACCGAATTAATAATAATCAATCGGCCTCCATATGACATGAGTTTGCCCTTCCAGCAACTCAGTTTCTTCTCAAACTGATCCTCGATGCACTTTGCTACGTCTTGAGCTTGCGTTGGTTTTCCCCGAAGAGGAAGGGATGATGCAGCAGAGTAGCGTAAGTATTTCCCTCAGTTTTTGAGAACCAAGGTATCGATCCAGTAGGAGGCCACGCTCAATTCCCTCATACCTGCACAAAACGATAGCTACTCGCAACCAACGCGATTAGGGGTTGTTAATCCATTCACGGTCACTTACGAGAGTGAGATCTGATAGATATAATATTTTTGGTATTTTTGGTATAAAGATGCAAAGTAAAAAGTAAAAGCAAAGTAAAAAAGCAAAGAAATATTAAAGTGATGGAGATTGATATGACGAGAATAGACCCGGGGGCCATAGGTTTCACTAGTGGCTTCTCTCAAGAGCATAAGTATTCTATGGTGGGTGAACAAATTACTATTGAGCAATTGACAGAATTGAGCATAGTTATGAGAATATCTAGGCATGATCATGTATATAGGCATCACGTCCGTGACAAGTAGACCGAAATGATTCTACATATACTACTATTACTCCACTCATCGACCGCTATCCAGCATGCATCTAGAGTATTAAGTTAAAAACAGAGTAACGCTTTAAGCAAGATGACATGATGTAGAGAGATAAATTCATGCAATATGAAATAAACCCCATCTTGTTATCCTCGATGGCAACGATGCAATACGTGCCTTGCTGCCCCTTCTGTCAGTGGGAAAGGACACCGCAAGATCGAACCCAAAGCTAAGCACTTCTCCCATGGCAAGAACTACCTATCTAGTTGGCCAAACCAAACGGATAATTCAAAGAGACTTGCAAAGATAACCAATCATACATAAAAGAATTCAGAGAAGATTCAAATATTATTCATAGATAGACTTGATCATAAACCCACAATTCATCGGTCTCAACAAACACACCACAAAAAGAAGATTACATCGAATAGATCTCCACAAGAGAGGGGGAGAACTTTGTATTGAGATCCAAAAAGAGAGAAGAAGCCATCTAGCTACTAACTATGGACCCGAAGGTCTGAGGTAAACTGCTCACACTTCATCGGAGGGGCTAGGATGGTGTAGAAGCCCTCCATGATGACAGCCCTCTTCCGGCGGAGCTCCGGAACAGGCGCCAAGATGGGATCTTGTGGATACAGAAAGTTGCGGCGGTGGAATTAGGTTTTTGGCTCCTGTTCTGATCGTTTTGGGGTACGTATGTATATATAGGAGGAAGGAGTACGTCGGTGGAGCTCCGTGGGGCCCACGAGGCAGGGGGCGCGCCCTAGGGGGGGTGCCCCCCACCCTCGTGACCTCCTCTTTGACTCCTTGGAGTAGGGTCCAAGTCTCCTAGATCACGTTCGGTGAGAAAATCACGTTCCCGAAGATTTTATTCCGTTTGGACTCCGTTTGATATTCTGTTTCTCCGAAACACTGAAATAGGCAAGAAACAGCAATTCTAGGCTGGGCCTCCGGTTAATAGGTTAGTCCCAAAAATAATATAAAAGTGGAAAATAAAGCCCAATATAGTCCAAAACAGTAGATAATATAGCATGGAGCAATCAAAAATTATAGATACGTTGGAGACGTATCAGGCATCCCCAAGCTTAATTCCTGCTTGTCCTCGAGTAGGTAAATGATAAAAAGAGAATTTTTGATGCGGAGTGCTACTTGGCATAATTTCAATGCAAATCTTCTTAATTGTGATATGAATATTCAGATTCGAAAGATTCAAGACAAAAGTTCATATTGACATAAAAATAATAATACTTCAAGCATACTAACAAAACAATTATGTCTTCTCAAAATAACATGGCCAAAGAAAGTTATCCCTACAAAATCATATAGTCTGGCTATGCTCCATCTTCACCACACTAAGTATTTAAATCATGCACAACCCCGATGACAAGCCAAGCAATTGTTTCATACTCTAACTTTTTCAAAACTTTTTCAATCTTCACGCAATACATGAGCGTGAGCCATGGATATAGCACTATAGGTGGAATAGAATGATGGTTGTGGAGCAGACAAAAAGGAGGGGAAGATAGTCTCACATCAACTAGGCATATCAATGGGCTATGGAGATGCCCATCAATAGATATCAATGTGAGTGAGTAGGGATTGCCATGCAACGGATTCACTAGAGCTATAAATGTATGAAAGCTCAACAAAAGAAACTAGTGGGTGTGCATCCAACTTGCTTGCTCACGAATACCTAGGGCACTTGAGGAGGCCCACCATTGGAATATAAAAGCCAAGTTCTATAACGTAAAATTCCCACTAGTATATTAAAGTGATAACATGAGAGACTCTCTACTATGAAGATCATGGTGCTACTTTGAAGCACAAGTGTGGTAAAAGGATAGTAGCATTGCCCCTTTTTATTTATTTTCTCTTTTTTTGTCCTTCTTTTTTTCTTTGGCCTTTCTCCTTTTTTTGGGACAATGCTCTATTAAATGATGATCGTCACACTTTTATTTATTTACAACTCAATGATTACAACTTGATTCTAAAACAAAGTATGCCTCTATATGGATGCCTCCGGCGGTGTACCGGGATATGCAATGAATCAAGAGTGACAAGTATGAAGAAATTATGAACGGTGGCTTTGCCACAAATACTATGTCAACTACATGATCATGCTAAGCAATATGACAATGATGAATGTGTCATGATGAACTAGATGGTGGAAAGTTGCATGGAAATATATCTCGGAATGGCTATGGAAATGCCATAATAGGTAGGTATGGTGGCTGTTTTGAGGAAGGTATATGGTAGGTGTATGATACTGGCGAAAGGTGCGCGGTATTAGAGAGGCTAGCAAAGGTGGAAGGGTGAGAGTGTGTATGATCCATGGCTTCAACATTAGTCATAAAGAACTCATATACTTATTGCAAAAATCTAGAAGTTATCAAAGCAAAGTATTACGCGCATGCTCCTAGGGGGATAGATTGGTAGGAAAAGACCATCGCTCGTCCCCGACCTCCACTCATAAGGAAGACAATCAATAAATAAATCATGCTCCGACTTCATCACATAACGGTTCACCATACGTGCATGCTACGGGAATCACAAACTTTAACACAAGTATTCTTTAAATTCACAACTATTCAACTAGCATTACTTTAATATTATCACCTCCATATCTGAAAACAATTATCAAGCTTCAATCTTTTCTTAGTATACAACACACTCAAAAGAAAGTTTCACAAATCTTGAATACCAAGCATATTATTATTAAGCAAATTACCATGCTATTAAGAGACTCTTAAACTAATTTAAGTGAAGCATGAGAGATCAATAGTTTCTTTAAAACCAATCCACCACCATGCTCTAAAATATCTAAGTGAAGCACATAGAGCAAAATTATAATGCTCAAAAGATATAAGTGAAGCACATAGAGCAAAACTACTTAGCTCAAAAGATATAAGTGAAGCACATAGAGTATTCTATCAAATTTTAATTCATGTATGGCTCTCTCAAAAGGTGTGTACAGCAAGGATGATTGTGGCATACTAAGATACAAAGACACAAATAATACAAGACGCTCCAAGCAAAACACATATCATGTTGGTGAATAATATATAGCTCCAAGTAAATTACTGATGGATGTGGACGAAAGAGGGGATGCCTTCCGGGGCATCCCAAGCTTTGACTTTTTGGTGTCCTTGTATTATCTTGGGGGTGCCATGGGAATCCCCAAGCTTAGGCTCTTGCCACTCCTTGTTCCATGATCCATCAAAAGAATTCACCCAAAACTTGAAAACTTCACAACACAAAACTCAAAATAGAAAACTCGTGAGCTCCGTTAGCGAAAGAAAACAAAAGACCACTTCAAGGTACTGTAATGAACTCATTCTTTATTTATATTGGTGTTAAACCTACTTTATTCCAACTTCTCTATGGATTATAAACTATTTTACTAACCATAGATTCCTCAAAATAAGCAAACAACACACGAAAAACAGAATCTGTCAAAAACAGAACAGTCTGTAGTAATCTGTAGCTAGAGCAAGATCTGGAACCCCAAAAATTCTAAAATAAATTTCTGGACGTGAGTAATTTATCTATTAATCATCTTCAAAAATAATTAACTAAATAGCACTCTTCAAATAAAAATGACAGCGGTTCTCGTGAGCGCTAAAGTCTCTGTTTTTTACAGCAAGCTCAACAAGAATTTCCCCAAGTCTTCCCAACGGTTCTACTTGGCACAAACACTAATTAAACACAAAAAACACAACCAAAGCAGAGGCTAAATAATTTATTTATTACTAAGCATAAGCAAAAATCAAGGAATAAAAATAAAATTGGTTTGCCTCCCAACAAGCGCTATCGTTTAACGCCCCTAGCTAGGCATAAAAGCGAGGATAGATCTAAGTATTGCCATCTTTGGTAGGCAATCCATAAGTGGCTCTGATGATAGTTTCATATGGTAATTTTATTTTCTTTCTTGGAAAGTGTTCCATGCCCTTTTTTAATGGAAATTGAAATCTAATATTCCCTTCCTTCATATCAATAATCGCACCAACCGTTCTAAGGAAAGGTCTACCAAGAATAATAGGGCAAGAAGGATTGCAATCTATATCAAGAACAATGAAATCTACGGGCACATAATTACTATTTGCAACAATAAGAACATCACTAATCCTTCCCATAGGTTTCTTAATAGTAGAATCCACGAGATGCAAGTTTAGAGAGCAATCATCAAAATCACGGAAATCTAGTAAATCACACAAAGTTTTGGGAATAGTGGAGACACTAGCACCCAAATCACACAAAGCATAAAACTCATGATCTTTAATTTTAATTTTAATAGTTGGTTCCCACTCATCATAGAGTTTTCTAGGGATAGAAACTTTCAACTCAAGTTTTTCTTCATAAGATTGCATCAAGGCATCAACAATATGTTCGGTGAAGGCTTTATTTTGACTATAAGCATGTGGAGAATTTCGCACGGATTGCAACAAGGAAATACAATCAATTAAAGAACAACTTTCATAATTAAATTCCTTGAAATCCAATATAGTGGGTTTAGCAACATCTATATTTTTATTTCTTTCAATCCCACTTTCATCAATTTCATCATAAAGATCTAAATACTCCGAATTTTTAGAACACCTTCTAGGTAAAGGAAGATCATATTCAGTTTCATCAAGATTCATATTGCAAAACAAAGATTTAATGGGGGACACATCAATAACTTTTATATCTTCATCTTGATTTTCATAGGAATTGGAAGAACACGCTTTAATAAAGGCATCTTTGGAAGCACGCATCCTAGCAGTTCTTTCCTTGCACTCATCAATGGAAATTCTCATGGATTTAAGAGACTCATTGATATCATGCTTAGGAGGAATATATCTAAGCTTTAAAGAATCAACCTCAAGAGAAATTCTATGAACGTTTCTAGCCAAATCATCAACTTTAAGCAATTTCTCTTCAAGCAAAGCATTAAAATTCTTTTGTGAATTCATAAACTCTTTAACACTATTCTCAAATTCAGAGGGCATCTTATTATAATTTACATAAGAGTTGTTGTAGGAATTCCCATAATTATTAGAAGGATTACTAGGATATGGCCTAGGATTAAAATTCCCTCTATAAGCGTTGTTACCAAAATTATTCCTACCAACAAAATTCACATCCATAGATTCATTGTTATTCTCAATCAAAGTAGACAAAGGCATATCATTAGGATCAGAAGAAACACTCTTAGTAGCAAATAATTTCATAAGTTCATCCATCTTTCCACTCAACACATTGATTTCTTCTATCGCATGCACTTTTTACTAGAAGATCTTTCAGTATGCCATTGAGAATAATTAACCATAATATTATATAGGAGTTTAGTAGCATCTCCTAAAGTGATTTCCATAAAAGTGCCTCCCACGGCCGAATCTAAAAGATTTCTAGAAGCAAAATTCAATCCGGCATAAAAATTTTGTATGATCATCCACAAATTCAAACCATGAGTAGGGCAATTACGTATCATTAATTTCATTCTCTCCCAAGCTTGTGCAACATGTTCATGATCAAGTTTCTTAAAATTCATAATATCATTTCTAAGAGAGATGATCTTAGCGGGAGGGAAATACTTAGAGATAAAAGCATCTTTGCACTTGTTCCAACAATCAATACTATTCTTAGGCAAAGACGAAAACCAAGCTTTAGCACGATCTCTAAGCGAAAAAGGAAATAGCTTCAATTTAACGACATCATTATCGACATCTTTTTTCTTTTCCATATTACATAAATCAACGAAGCTATTCAGATGAGTAGCGGCATCTTCACTAGGAAGGCCGGCGAATTGATCTTTCATAACAAGATTCAACAAAGCAGTATTAATTTCACAAGATTCAGTATTGGCAAGAGGAGCAATCAGAGTGCTAAGGAAATCATTATTATTGGTATTGGTGAAGTCACACAATTTGGTATTATCTTGAGCCATCGCGACAAAGTAGCAAACTAGCACACAAGCAAACAAGAGCAAACGGGCAAAAGAGGCAAATAGAGAGGGAGGATAGAGAGAGAGGGGGAGAGGGCGAATAAAATGGCAAGGGTGAAGTGGGGGAGAGGAAAATGAGAGGCAAATGGCAAATAATGTAATGCGAGAGATAGGGATTGTGATGGGTACTTGGTATGTTGACTTTTTGCGTAGACTCCCCAGCAACGGCGCCAGAAATCCTTCTTGCTACGTCTTGAGCTTGCGTTGGTTTTCCCCGAAGAGGAAGGGATGATGCAGCAGAGTAGCGTAAGTATTTCCCTTAGTTTTTGAGAACCAAGGAATCAATCCAGTAGGAGGCCACGCTCAAGTCCCTCGTACCTGCACAAAATGATAACTACTCGCAACCAACGCGATTAGGGGTTGTCAATCCCTTCACGGTCACTTACGAGAGTGAGATCTAATAGATATAATATTTTTGGTATTTTTGGTATAAAGATGCAAAGTAAAAAGTAAAAGAAAAGTAAAAAAGCAAAGCAAGATTAAAGTGATGGAGATTGATATGATGAGAATAGACCCGGGGGCCATAGGTTTCACTAGTGGCTTCTCTCAAGAGCATAAGTATTCTACGGTGGGTGAACAAATTACTGTTGAGCAATTGACAGAATTAACCATAGTTATGAGAATATCTAGATATGATCATGTATATAGGCATCACATCTGCATCTACTACTATTACTCCACTCATCGACCGCTATCCAACAGAGTAACGCTTTAAGCAAGATGACATGATGTAGAGAGATAAATTCATGCAATATGAAATAAACCCCATCTTGTTATCCTCGATGGCAACGATGCAATACGTGCCTTGCTGCCCCTTCTGTCACTGGGAAAGGACACCGCAAGATCGAACCCAAAGCTAAGCACTTCTCCCATGGCAAGAACTACCAATCTAGTTGGCCAAACCAAACGGATAATTCGAAGAGACTTGCAAAGATAACCAATCTATACCTACTACTAATAAAGCAAGGTGTGTTTCGCCGATTTTTTCATCCGTTCACCGCCAAAAGATTATTTTTCCCTATATCCGAGGTGGTACTAAACTTTCGTACACCATCTGTTGGCAAAGGAAAAACGATTTATGCAGAATTTCATACATGGGCTGCGCGCCCTATGGCCCAGTAAAGCCAACCCATATTTTCCTGCCCATGCAGCAATAAAAAAATTCTATTTCCCGCTCAATGCGGAAACTAATTTAAACTACGCACAGGGCGCCCATGACTCGGCAGCCCATTTTTCTATGTGTTCCTATTGCAAGTCTATTTTATTCATTGTTTCAGAAATTCAAAATTTTCAAAAAATGTGCGCAATTGTAATTTTTCAATTATTATTCAAAATTTCGTAAAAAAATACAAATTACAAAAATGTGTTCGTACTCTCAAAAATGTTTGGATTTTTTTGTTGTGCCAAAATTTTCAAATATAAATTACAAAAATATTCCCATTTTTCAAGAAATGTTTGTATTTTTCAAAATTGTTCAACATTTAAACAAATTCATTTTAAAAATGTTTCAAATTCAAAAAATATTTTTGTTTTAACGAGATGTTTAAAAATTGAAAATAAAGTTTGCATTAAAGAAACACATTTTCTAAAGTTCTTCTGCATTTTTAAAACATGTTCCCATTAAAAAAAATCACAACTTAAAAAATGTTCGTATTTTTATAAGAAGGTTCATGTCTTTAAGAAATGTATGTGCATTTCAGGAAATGTTCCGTTCAAATTTTTGTTCTTCCTTTGTTTAAAAATCTTTGGAATTTTCAAAAATACCAACCATAATTTGTAAAAATGTTCAAGTTGCCCAGTATATTCGGTAGTTCATGTTACGAATTCCATAATTGTGTTCCTTTTAAATATGTTTGACATTATAATTTTTGTCATTCCGATTTTTTTCAGAATATAAAATATTATTACCATTTTTTGAAAAATGTTTGAGTTTTTCAAAAAATAATTCAATATTTAAAAAAGGTTACAAATTAGAATTATTGTTTTAGTGATATGTTCAAAAATTGAAAATAATATTTGCATTAATTTTTTTTCTAAATTTCTTCTATATGTTCAAAACATTTTCCCATTTCCAAAAATTGTTCACAACTAAAAAAACGTATTTTTATAAAACGTTCATGTTTTAAGAAATGTTTGTCAATTTCAACAAATGTTCCATTCAAATTTTTTGTTTATCTTTTAAAAAATGCGTGTAATTTGGAAAATTGTTCATGTTGCCATGTATATTTGGATTTCATAGTTATCGGTTTTTGAAAAGTTCAAAAAAAGTGTTGGATCTCGCGTTGCATTATATTCTTTTTTATTTATGCTGACCATTGGTTAGCAGAACAGGTTTGTTTGAGTGGCTAGCAACATGTGGTTGGGTCTTTGAGGTCGTGAGGTCGATCACTCTCATACCGGGCCTGCTCTGCATCCGGTGCATCGAGTTAAGACGGCTTGTTCAGAATGAGGGACACCATAAGTTATTGACAGTGGTAACTTCCATGCGACAATAAAAAAGAATATGCTGGTTAATTATAATTGAAACAAATTATGGGCACGTGCCAATAAAAAAGAATATACTGGTTTTGCCCTAATTAAAGGGTGCCATGTTGAACTAGAGAATACAGACATGTGGGGTTCTTGATCCATTCTTATATTGAGCTAGAGGCATATAATTTTATTATCCCGTTGCAACGCACGGGCATATGTGCTAGTCATACATAAAAGAATTCAGAGAAGATTCAAATATTATTCATAGATAGACTTGATCATAAACCCACGATTCATCGGTCTCAACAAACACACCGCGAAAATAAGATTACATCGAATAGATCTCCACAAGAGAGGGGGAGAACTTTGTATTGAGATCCAAAAAGAGAGAAGAAGCCATCTAGCTACTAACTATGGACCCGAAGGTCTGAGGTAAACTACTCACACTTCATCGGAGGGGCTAGGATGACGTAGAAGCCCTCCGTGATGACAACCCTCTTCCGGCGGAGCTCCAAAATAGGCCCCAAGATGGGATCTCGTGGATATAGAAAGTTGCGGCGGTGGAATTAGGTTTTTGGCTCCTGTTCTGATCGTTTGGGGGTACGTATGTATATATAGGAGGAAGGAGTACGTCGGTGGAGCTCAGAGGGGCCCACGAGGCAGGGGGCGCGCCCTAGGGGGGCGCCCCCCACCCTCGTGACCTCCTCTTTGACTCCTTGGAGTAGGGTCCAAGTCTCCTGGATCACGTTCGGTGAGAAAATCACGTTCCCGAAGATTTTATTCCGTTTGGACTCCATTTGATATTCTGTTTCTCCGAAACACTGAAATAGGCAAAAAACAGCAATTCTGGGCTGGGCCTCCGGTTAATAGGTTTGTCTCAAAAATAATATAAAAGTGGAAAATAAAGCCCAATATAGTCCAAAACAGTAGATAATATAGCATGGAGCAATCAAAAATTATAGATACGTTGAAGACGTATCACACTTCCATTCTCTGTTTGTCAGCTTACGATGGTGAATGGGTATACCTAAGTACGTGAAAGGTAATGCCCCCAATTCGCATCCGAACAATTGCCTATAAGCCTCTTGTTCCTCATTGGTCTACCAAAATAGAACAATTCGCTTTTATGAAAGTTAATCTTCAATCCAGTCAATTGTTCAAATAAGCATAAAACCAGCTTCATATTTCTCACTTTTGCCAAGTCATGCTCCATAAAGATGATTGTATCATCAGCGTACTGCAGGATGGACACACCACCATCAACTAGATGAGGCACCAAGCCACCCACCTGACCGGCCTCCTTTGCCCTACCTATCAGAATTGCCAACATGTCAACCACAATGTTGAACAGAATAGGAGACATTGGATCACCTTGTCTCAGGCCCTTGTGTGTCTGGAAATAATGACCTATGTCGTCATTCACTTTAATTCCAACACTCCCTTTTTGCGTGAAAGATTCTACCTGACGTCGCCAAGCTTCATCAAAACCCTTCATGCGTAAGGCCTGTTGAAGGAAAGGCCATTTGACTTTATCGTACGCTTTCTCGAAATCCACCTTGAAAACAACTCCATCTAGTTTTTTTGTGTGAATCTCATGGAGTGTTTCATGAAGGACCACAACCCCTTCGAGGATGTTCTTGTCCGGCATGAAAGAAGTTTGGGTAGGCTACACCACAGCATGTGCAATTTGTGTGAGCCTATTAGCCCCGACCTTGGTAAAAAATTTGAAACTAACATTAAGAAGACAGATGGGACTGAATTGCTCAATCCTCACAGCCTCTGTTTTCTTAGGAAGCAGGGTTATCGTTCCAAAATTCAGTTGTAAAAGCTGAAGCTGTCCAGAGAATAAATCATGGAATAACGGCAGCAGATCCCCTTTAATAATATGCTAACACTTCTTATAAAACTCAGCCAGGAATCCATCTGGGCAGGGAGCCTTATTATTTTTCATCTGCGATATGGCCTCAAACACCTCTTTCTCAGAAAAAGGAGCAGCTAAAATATCATTCTCAATAGCAGTAAGTTGAGGAACATCCTCAATTCTGGACTCATCCAGAGAAACACAATTATCCTCTGGAGGCCCAAACAATTGCTTGTAATACTCAGTAATGTATAATTTTAGGTTCTCCTGACCTAGAATCGTTCCTTCATCTTGTTCAAGCTGAAAGATCCTCTTCTTTCTGTGTTTGCCATTAGCGATCATGTGGAAGAATTGAGTGTTCACATCCCCCTGGACTACTCATCGGACCTTGGCCCGCAGCGCCCACTTTAATTCTTCTTCACGAAGAAGCTCTTTCAGCCTCATCTCCGCGTCAAGCTTGGCATGAAGCTCTGAGGCTGGCAGAACCGTGGTTTCTGCTTTTACATCTAGGGACTGAATAAGGGTAAGGATCCGTTCCTTTTCGACCTTATAAATCCCGCTAAGATGCTTAGCCCACCCACGTAGGAAACTTCTCAAGTGCCTAATCTTATTCTGCCAACGCTTAAGCGCAGTCCTACCTCCTGCATCCTTAGCCCACTCTCTGGCTACAAGATCAAAGAAGCCTTCTCTTTCAAACCAAGCAAGCTCGAATGAAAATGAGTTTTTGTTTCCCAAGTGGGTGGCCTCACCAGAGTCAAGAAATAAAAGCGTGTGGTCAGAAATACCACGAGAAAGTGCCTGAACTGTTACAAAGGGAAATTTCTGTTCCCATTCGACACTAGCCAGTACTCGATCCAACTTTTCAAACGTCGGATTTGGCATCGTGTTAGCCCAGGTGAACTTTCTTCCCGAAAGCTCTATCTCTCTCAGATCCAAGCTTTCAATGATAGTATTAAACATGAACGACCATCTGCCGTCAAAGTTATCATTGTTCTTCTCATCACGCCTTCTAATGATGTTAAAATCACTCCCCACCAGGATTGGAAGCTGCTCAGAACCGCAAATCCTAACCAGATCAGCCAAGAAATCAGGTTTGAGTTTGGGTTGTGCGATACCATATACCGCCACCAGAGCCCAATTAAACCCACCGCACCCTAAACTTAATAGTAAAATCTCCCATGACCACACTCCACTAGTAGAAAAAGGGTCAAACGTGAAGCACATTAGTGCCGGTTTGTATTTGAGCCGGCACTAATGTATACATTAGTGCCAGTTCCAACGGCTAGCCGGGCCGCTTTCATTAGTACCGGTTCATGGCGAACCTTTAGCACCGGTTCGTGCCACGAACTGGTACTAATGAGAGTGGTGGCAGGATGTTGTCAGACTGGGGCCCCTCCAGCCCCTTTAGTACCGGTTCTTGGCACGAACCGGTACTAAAGGTCGTCCTACATAAACCCTTCGTCCACCCGAGCTCGCTCTGTTCTTCCCCTTTCCCCTCTCCTCTCTGTTCTTTCCCTCTTCCTCTCGAGCTCATCACACATTTTGCCCAAAATTTGTCAAGATTTGAAGGCCCCCATCCATTCAAATGATCACAAAGGTTAGCAACTTTGTCCTTTCATCTCTCATTGCTAGATTAGCTCTTGCAATGCTTTATATAGTGATTAATTTGTGAGTTTAGTAATTTGGGAGGATATATATATATATATGTGCTAGTATTTGATTTATATGCAATTTGAGGTCAAAAATAACACTTAGTTTGCATATGTAGGTGTGGTTTACTTAGTGCCTTCTAAATCTCCATTGTAGCCACCGTCGATCGCCCGCACCATCCCGTCGCCGGCACCACCTTGTGGTGAGCCTCCTGTTCATGAAATTTTATATAAAAATTGATGTTTGTGTGATTTGGATATATAGTTACTCGTATAATTATCTTACCCGTACGTTGTTTGTTATACATATAGTGCCATGGTTTTGATATCCGTCCCCGTCGGCCCTAGTCCTTGTTATGATTCGGATGTGGTATGTATATTCTCTTTTAAAACTAGTTGCATTTCGTGTTTATGACAAATTATGCCCATCAAGTTGACATAGAAATTTTTTCTAGGAGGTATGTGAACCGGAAATTCCAACCGACCCTATTGCCGAGAGGTTAAATTTAGTTGAAAGAGAAAACGAGTACTTGAAAGAAAAATTGAAAAGAATTGAGGGGGAGAAGATGGAATTGGAGTTGCATGTTGCCGATGTCGTCGATGATCACAAGATAAAGATGGAGAAAATGCGCTTGAAGATTAGAAAGATTAGAAAATATGCCATCGATAGTGAGGCTTGGTATCATTATGCTGTTGGATCCATTGTTACCTTAGTTGCGATCTTGATCGTATTTGTTGTTGCATTTAAATGCTTTAGCTAGAGAGTTATTTGTTTGTTGCATTTAAGTGTTGTATGAACTTTATGTATGAACTTGTATTAATTTGGTCTATTCGGTGTTGTGTAATGAAGATGAGCCGGCAATGGATGTACGATGACCGATGCTCTCCCCAGTTCGTTGAGGGCGTGCATACTTTTCTGCTTGCGGCTGAGGCAAACAAGCGGGCAGATGGTTTTATGCCTTGTCCATGTGCTCGCTGTAAGAATGGTCACAATTACTCTACGTCAAGAACCATTCACGTCCACCTGTTTAAGTCCGGTTTCATGCCCCATTATAATGTTTGGACCCAGCACGGAGAAAGAGGGGTTATGATGGAAGACAATGAAGAAGAAGAGGAGGACGCCAGCTATCCTGGCCATGGGTTCCCTGAATACGATGATACAACAATGGGGGAAGAAGCTGAGCCGGTAATGCGGGAAGAAGCTAAGCCGGTAATGCGGGAAGAAGCTGAAGAAGAGGCATCAGATGAGCCCGTTGATGATGTAGGTCGGGCCATTGCCGATGCAAAGAGAAACTGCGCAAGTGATTTGGAGAAGAAGAAGTTGCAGCGCATGTTAGAGGATCACAAAAAATTGTTGTACCCGAATTGCGTAGGTGACAAGAAAAAGCTAGGCACCACACTGGAATTGCTGCAATGGAAGGCAGAGAATGGTGTATCTGACAAGGGATTTGGAAAGTTGCTGGTAATGATAAAGGATATGCTTCCAAAGGACAATGAATTGCCCGAGAGTACATACGAAGCAAAGAAGGCTGTCTGCCCTCTAGGGTTAGAGGTGCAGAAGATACATGCATGCCCTAATGATTGCATCCTCTACCGCGGTGAGTACGAGGATTTGAACGCTTTCCTGGTATGTGGTGCATTGCGCTATAAGATCGGCCGCGATGACCCTGGTGATGTCGAGGGCCGGCGCCCCAGGAAGAAGATTCCTGCCAAGGTGATGTGGTATGCTCCTATAATACCACGGTTGAAACGTTTTTTACAAAACAAAGAGCATGCCAAGGCGATGCGATGGCACAGAGAAGACCGTAAGAAAGACGGAAAGTTGAGAGTACCCGCTGATGGGTCGCAGTGGAGAAAAATCGAAAGAAAGTATGGGAAGGAGTTTGCAGATGACGCAAGGAGCGTATGGTTTGGTCTAAGCGCAGATGGCATTAATCCTTTTGGGGAGCAGAGCAGCAACCATAGCACCTGGCCTGTGACTCTATGTTTGTATAACCTTTCTCCTTGGTTGTGCATGAAGCGGAAGTTCATTATGATGCCAGTGCTCATCCAAGGCCCTAAGAAACCCGGCAACGACATTGATGTGTACCTAAGGCCATTAATTGAAGAACTCTTACAACTGTGGAATGGAACAGGTGTACGTGCGTGGGATGAGCACATGGGGGAAGAATTTGACCTAAAGGCGTTGCTGTTCGTGACCATCAATGATTGGCCTGCTCTCAGTAACCTTTCAGGACAGACAAACAAGGGATACTGCGCATGCACGCACTGTTTGGACGATACCGACAGTATATATTTGGCTAATAAGAATGTGTACCTGGGACATCGTCGATTTCTTCCGAGCAGGCATCCCGTAAGAAAGAAAGGCAAGCATTTCAAAGGTGAGGTGGATCACCGGACGAAGCCTCGCCACCGTACTGGTGCTGATGTACATGATATGGTCAAGGATTTGCAGGTGGTCTTTGGAAAGGGTCCTGGTGGACAACCTGTTCCGAATGACGCTGACGGACGCGCACCCATGTGGCAGAAGAAATCTATATTTTGGGACCTGCCCTATTGGAAAGACCTCGAGGTCCGCTCCGCAATCGACGTGATGCACGTGACGAAGAATCTTTGTGTGACCCTGCTTGGCTTCTTGGGCGTGTATGGGAAGACAAAAGATACACCTGAGGCACGGGAGGACCAGCAACGTATGCACGGAAAAGACGGCATACATCAGGGTCATGCAAGCTACGCTCTTACCAAAGAAGAGAAGGAAATCTTCTTTGAATGCCTTCTCAGTATTAAGGTACCGTCTGGCTTATCGTCGAATATAAAGGGAATAATAAACATGGCAGAGAAAAAGTTCCAGAACCTAAAGTCTCATGACTGCCACGTGATTATGACGCAACTGCTTCCGGTTGCATTGAGGGGGCTTCTACCGGAAAACGTTCGATTAGCCATTGTGAAGCTATGTGCATTTCTCAATGCAATCTCTCAGAAGGTAATCGATCCAGAAATCATACCAAGGTTACAGAATGATTTGGTGCAATGTCTTGTCAGTTTCGAGTTGGTGTTCCCACCATCCTTCTTCAACATCATGACGCACGTCCTAGTTCACCTATGCGAAGAGATTAACGTTTTGGGTCCTGTATTTCTACACAATATGTTCCCCTTTGAGAGGTTCATGGGAGTCTTAAAGAAATATGTTCATAACCGTGCTAGGCCAGAAGGAAGCATCTCCAAGGGCCGTCAAAATGAGGAGGTCATTGAGTTTCGTATTGACTTTATTCCTGACCTTAAGCCGATTGGTGTTCCTGAATCGCGGCATAAGGGCAGACTGGATGGAAAAGGCACGCTAGGAGGGGAACAAATAATATGTATGGATGGACATTCTCTCACTGAAGCACACTACACAGTTCTACAGAATTCCGCCTTGGTAGCTCCGTATATGGATGAACACAAGAATTTGCTACGCTCCAAACACCCGGAGCGGTCTGATGACTGGATTACACGTGAACAGACCAGGAGTTTCGCCAGCTGGTTGCAAGCACGTACCATGCATGACACCTCTATTGAAGATGACCTGTACTTGCTGTCCCAGTTACCATCTTCGAATATAATGACTTTCAAAGGGTACGAGATAAATGGTAATACATTTTACACGATCGCCCAAGATAAGAAGAGCACCAACCAAAACAGTGGTGTCCGCTTTGATGCAGAAACCAAGACGGGAAAGGAAACATAGTATGGTTATATACAGGACATATGGGAACTTGACTATCGACGTGGTTTGAAGGTCCCTTTGTTTTGGTGCAAATGGGTCAATATGACACGAGGCGAGGGAACGGAAGACCCGCAGTACGGAATGACAACAGCGGATCTCAACAATCTTGCGTATGCAGACGAACCATTCGTCCTAGCCAATGATGTGGCACAGGTTTTCTATGTGAAGGACATGTCTACCAAGCCAAGAAAAAGAAAAGATAAGGAAGCGAATGCATCGTACGATGAGCCAAAGCGGCACATAGTTCTTTCTGGGAAGAGAAACATCGTGGGAGTGGATGACAAGACAGACAAGTCAGAAGATTATGAAGAGTTTGATGAAATTGCTCCATTCACAGTGAATATTGACCCGAGCATCCTGTTAAATGATGAAGATTTTCCATGGCTACGACGCAAAGGGACACACGCGAAGAAAAAGTTTCACACCCAAAGATCTGGGATGTGATCGGCTTAACTGTCATCATTTTCTTCTGTGTTTCACACCCAGGAGGGAATCTCTGTAATAGTTAGGGTAGCTAGTTATGTGTTTTGGCATTTGAAACGCGAAGAAATTTTATGTGCAAGCAAATTCTTTCATGCATTTACTGATTTTTTCAGCTAAATGACCCTGAAATTGAAAAGCATTTCAAATGAACTCAGAAAAGGATGAAAGTTGGCATGGTATCATAATTTCACCCACATAGCATGTGCAAAAAAGTAGAGAGGGTTACCGCAAAAACTGGATGCACTTCGTGTACAAAATGGACAATCTGTTTCGAAGTATCAGGGTTTCGGACGAAAACTCATCCGTTACAAAGGCATTTCATTTTTTAAATAACCTAAGCATTACCAAATTGAATATAATGATAAAACACACTAATATTAAACATAAGAAAAAAGAATCATTGAAAAATCTATTTTCAAAGTTAAGTTATTCACAAAAATAAATAAAGCAAAAAAAATAAGAAAAAAAGCCCACCTACTGGGCCACAGCGGCCTGCATACGACTAGAAACCCAAATTCAAGTTGGGCCAGGATGCAGGCCCGCTAGCCCAGTAGGCCCAACAGGGCATCACAGAAGAGGTAGGCCCAGAAGGCCTGCTTAAGAGAGGAGTTTGAGATAGCAGCGACGGCGGGGCTTATAAGCAGGTGCGAGTGCCCCTCGGCTAGCGAGGTGGGACTAAACTTTTGTTCCCCTCGCCTGGCAGCGTACCCCCCTTTAGTACCGGTTCGTGGCGCCAACCGGTAGTAAAGGGGGGGGCTTTAGTACCGGTTGGTTCCACGAACCGGTACTAAAGGGGGGTGCTTCCCGCCGCTTGGCCTGGCCAAAACAGGCCTTTAGTACCGGTTGGTGGCTCCAACCGGTACTAAAGGTGCCTTCTATATATACATCACTTCGAAAAATTTCATTCTCCCTCTGTTTCTTCCTCTGTTTCGCCATTGAAGTACCGCCCGTCCCGATCGATCGACGCCGTCGCCGCCCCCGTCCTACGCCGCCCCCGTCGCGCGCCGTTGCCGTCGCCGCCCCCATCCTCGTCGCTGCCCTCATCCCCGTCGCCGCCCCTGTCCCCGTCGCCACCCCCGTCGCCGTCGCCGCCCTCGTCTCCGTCGCCGCCCCGGGCCCGTCCCCTTCGCGCCGTCCCCGCGTCGCCGCCCCGTCACGCCCCGGCCCGTCGCCGCCCCGGGCCATCGCCTCGCCGTTGCCGTCGCCCCGCTGTGAGCTCTCCCCCTCTAACCCCTCTCCCTCGCCCCCGGTGGCCACCATGGGCGCCGCCCCTCCCCGAGCCCATACACACACACAAGCATGATCAACACACACACACGCACATTTCCTTAAGTTAATTAGTATATACGTATTTTGTATGTTTAAGTAGTTTAGATTTTTCAGATTATTATTTTTTCACTAGTATATATGTATGAATGCATGTTAGATGGATATAATTAGTGTTTAATTAGTATGGATTTTTTTATATAATGTTGTTTTTCTGTTTTTAATGGATGTATAGAAGTTGTTTTTTCTGTTTTTAGTTTTAGATGCTTAATTAGTATGAAATAGCATATAGAATTTTGACATATGCAATGATAGCATAATTAGTGTTACATTTGCATATAGTATTTGTTGTTGACGATGCCCGGCCCGCATCCTCGCCGTTGACCCGTTCGTGACGACGTCCTGCTTCAGAGGACTCATGTCCGGGACTGGGCTCCGCCGGGCTGGCACTGGGAGGTGCTACCTTCAGGGGCGCGACGCTTGGTGAGGAACCTGGCCCCGGGTCCCGTCGTCGACCCTCATCTCCTTTGGTGGCATTCGCGTGGGCCACTTTCGGTGCGGAGGGAGCCGGCCCCGTGGGAGGTGGTACATCACCGTGTCAGGGAGGAGGACGAGCACGTCCATCGCTACATGGCTGCTATGGACGTCAGGTTCTCCAATACTTGGCAGGTTCTTTGGGAAGATCACCCGAGCTATGATCCAGTGATGGTTCCTTCACTTTGGTTGTCCACCGCCTAGATTACTCTCTAGTATTTGATCTTTATTAGCTAGCTAGCTAGCTAGTGATGTATTCGATATATAATATTCGAGATGATTTATTCGAGATTATATATATTATTTGAGACGATGTATTCGAGATTATACCTATTATTCGAGACGACGTATTCGAGATTAAATCTATTATTCGAGATGATGTATTCGAGATTATATCTATTATTCGAGACGATGTATTCGAGATTATATCTATTATTCGAGATTATACTAAATTGTTTTATATTTCTTTTGGCATAGTTAAATAAAAGCTATGGCGGACAATATCGACAGAGAGAACAGACCATGTTCGATATCATACGCGGGCCAGATGATGATCAGAATGAAGAAGATTTTGACGGCTCTGAATTTCTAAACAACACCGGAGAGGGTGATATGATATTCGATCACGACGACCGAGAAGATGAAGTCATGAACTACGACGAAGAACATGTTGATCCTGAAACAACAAACACCGGCGAGGTATATATATTTATATAAGCAAGAATCTGGTGATCATCGCATGTTTTAAATGAGTTGAAGATATATTAACAAATCGATCTTTCTTCTTTCAGCCATCCGGATCGAGCAAATCTTCAGGCAAAAGGACGAAACGAGGCCCGAACAAAAAGTTGAAGGAGGGCGTAAAGTACAATATCGAGGCATTCAAACCTAATGGCGAACCATTAGCGCCTAAGAAGATTGCGGAAAAGTTCGTTCGTCAGTGCGGAGTTCTTGTGAAGGACCAACTCTCGATCTCCCTTCAAGAATGGAGAAAGCCAGCAAAGCCACGTCCAAATGTTACTTTTGTCGACGAGAATCAAAAAAAACTGCTTTGGGATACTCTCATGGAACATTTCACCCTACCAGATCATTTCACAGAAGCAGATGTGCCGAAAGTCAAGGACGCTGCTTTTAGGAAGATGGCGGTTGCATTCAAGAACCACAAGAGAACGACATGGGAGAAGTACGTCAAGGGAGGAAGGAAGACTCCAGTATTCGAGGGGATACTAGAGAATCAAAGTGCTCATTGGGACGATTTCATGAAATTCAAGGATTCAGAATTAGCTAAGGAACGGTCGAGAATAAACAAGAAGAATGCCGAAAAAAGGATAAGTTCCATAAGCTGGGGCCAGGTGGCTACGCGGTGGCAATGCCTAAGTGGGATAAGTCTGAGAAAGAGATGGAGGATGCAAGTGTCACTCCGGTTACTAAGAGCTGGCCCCCCAGGTGCAGGACTTGGTTCTATGCGCATGGGGGGAGTTGGACCCGAAGACAGGCAATGTTTCGACGAAGGCATGTCTGAACGGAGCCGACGATGCGCTACTTGTTGCAATAGAAGAGGCTCGATCGGGGGTGTTCCAGCCCAACAGAGAGAACGATGAGCTTACGCGTGCCCTGGGAAATCCTGAACACCCGGGAAGAACACGAGGCAAGGGCGCTATTCCGTGGTATGAGGGGTTTTCGGACTGGAACGCCGACTACAGAACCCGTGCGAGAAAGAAGATTGCAGAGGAGAAGAAGAGGAAGATGGAGGAGGAGCAGAGGAAGCGGGACTATGAATGCCTTTAAGGCCTAGAAGCAAGTCAAGCGGAATTGGCAGTTAAATTCCAGCGGCAGCAGGAGCAGATCGACTCACTTGCCAGCAAAGGGGGTCTCAGCATCTGCAGCAGCTAGCGGATGATCCAGCATTGGATAGCACCGCCCCATCCATGCCGAGAAGCAGTGTGGGTTCCGCCCCGGGCGACGCAGTGCTGGATAGATACCCCGTGGATGACATCACGGAGAACACTAACTGCGAGCTACACTTCAAAATGAAGAACATATCCATGAAGGTGGCGGACGCCGTTGCTTTTTCAAATTCCTCCGAGGCAACCTTCCATTGCAACCCAATTCCAGCGGGCTATGCTCGTGTCTTGGGTGATGAGGTGGTGGACCCATATTCAGAGCTACAGCTTGACATTCCTGGAGGTGACGACGAGCACACATTGGGAGAGGCCATACATCGTGTCATCCTATGGAGAAAGGATTGCATCATCTTTCGAAGGCCACCGACACCGCGTCACCTAACTCCTCGTCGAAGTCCGCCACCGAGTCAGTAGACTCCCGCTCCTCCAAGTCCACCAACGCGTGAGGCCACTCCTCCTCCAAGTCCGGCAAAGTGTCAGGCCACTCCTCCTCCAAGTACAACACAGCGTCAGACGTCCACTCCTCCTCCAAGTCCGGCACAACCTCAGGCCACTGCAAGTCCGGCACAGCTTCAGGGCACTCCTCCTCATCCAACTCAGCCCCGTCAGCCGTCTCCGCCGCCTCAGCAATCGCAGAAGAGACACCCCGCAGCTATGGTGCGTAGCGGTACGAGTCGAGGTCATAGTACAGGAAGTACAGGCGGAGGCAAGCGATATAAATATGGTCCAAACCTCACTACTCCTCTTCCTGTGAGGGCTTACGACAGGACCGAGGAGCAAACCAATGCCATAGTGCGGGCAGAACTCGACGCCCATTTTGGACCGAAACCGCCACCGCCGCCAAGGGAGAAAGTGCCTGTGGAAGTAGTTGACCACTTCATTCGTATGGCTCAACCACCAGCTCCTAAGCCTGTTGACACAGACTATGAGCGCCACCTCAGGAAGTTAAATCGACGACGTCTACAGAAGGAGGCGAGCTCGAGCTCGAGCAAACAACAAGCAGCTGTCAAAAAATGCGGGAAAACCGTTGCCCAGCTGGGAAAACAGGCGGCGCAATCGATCCCCCCGCTTGTTGTGCCGCCAACAACACGTGACAGTACACGCGCCCAATATTATTGTGGCCAAACAGTTTACGTTCCCGAGGTGGGCGATGTGGTAATAACCCAGGAGCATATAATGCAGGCTGAAGAACTCAAGATCACTGTTGGACAACTCCTCGAGATCGAGGACATGCCTGGGATTACAGAGGAGGAAATAAAACGGAAATATGTCTGGGGCCAACCTTTGGTCGAGCCAGAAGATGTCAACAAGCTCCCAACGAGAATGTATGAATTGCATCAATGGTACATGGACATTACCAAGAGATCCGATCGAGAGTCCCTCATGGTGTATGTCAAGAAGGATGATTACTACCATGAGAAAGCTGTGGCCGTTGAGTATTCTGAACTGTTTCAGTTATACAATCAAGACGCACTCGACAAATCTATCGTCAGTTGCTATTGTCTGTAAGTGATTTCTTTTTGTAATTTAAGTCTCAAGCTAGCTGTAGTGATCCTTTTGATCAATCATTACCTGTAATTATCCTCACTATATTCTTTTCTGTGGTATTATGCAGGATGAAGATGTATGAAATGAGAAAAGGTGGACGCTATGGCATTGGGTTCATTGACCCAAACACCGTTAATGAATACACATGGAAAATAAACAAGCATCATGAAAAAGAGGTAGAGGACAGCATGCTAGAGTTTTTGAAGCGCCTCAAATACAATGAAGATATACTACTTCCTTACAACTTCCAGTGAGTCACACTTTCTTGTACTACAAATTCTCTGTTTTTGCCTACTAGCTAGCTACATGTTTTTGCTTACATATGCCCGCTTAATTAAGACATGCAAACGTGTGTGCATGCAAATTTCACTGGGTCTTGTGTATCATTAAAGTTGACGTCGGAACAGTTGAAATACTGGACTCGCTACTCAAAAGCAAATAGTGACTATAACATCTTGTTTGGGATAGTCAACAGGTAATTTCAATCATTATTAACTATATATCTCGGCCTATTTAGTTCGTCATTTCATGATATGAACTATTTAATAACCCCTTTATTCATTTTCTTTGTCGGCGGGCAGGGCATGGGCAAGGTTCATCAGCGTCACGGAAGGCGAATGGAAACCACAGCTGAAATGGTTTCGACCCAAGGTAAGTAATTAAGTAGTACTAGCTAGCTAGCTAGCTGCCATCTCTTTAACTATCATGCTTGATTAATTATTATCTGAACAAATTAAATTCCATTCTCGTAATAAAGGCCCTGAAGCAGGCGCAGGGGACTGATCTGTGTGCATTCTGCGTTTGCGAGAACATTCGCATGATGGCGTCCGAAAGGAGCAGATCTCAAAGACAGGAATGGGCACGCTTGTCAGAACACTATTCACAATTTTTACACCATTATCGATATCTAGTCACACACCTAATACACATGCATATTGACCTCCTTCTTAACAGTTCAAAGAGGTGCAGGACAAGCTCCTACAAACGGAGCGCGTAGAAGCACTTCAAGAGGAAATAGCGGGATTTTTGCTCGACCAGGTCATAAATCCGAAGGGAGAATACTATTACCCGCTACCGCCCCCATCGACCAGGTCATGAACCACTTCCAATTGTCATCGTGCTCCGAAGGCACCAATTAGGCTAATGCCACTGGCTCCGAAGGCAACATGCATATGTAGGAGAAATTGTATATAGCTATACATGTGTGTATGTGTGAATTAATATGGTTTGTGAGACATTGATGATATATATATGATTGGTTCTACTAGAAATTCTATTTATATATATATATATATGCATAACGTGTACAATGTGTAGTACCATAAAATACCAGCAAACAAAAAAGAATTAAAATGGAAAACACAAAATTAAATGAAAAAGAAATCATAAAACCAAAACCCCCCAAACATTTTAGTACCGGTTGGTGTTACCAACCGGTACTAAAGGGCTCCCGGCCCCCGGAGCTGGCTCGTGCCACGTGGTTGCCCTTTAGCACCGGTTCGTGCTGAACCGGTACTAAAGGGGGGGCCTTTAGTGCCGAAACTTTAGTGCCGGTTCCTAAACCGGCACTAAAGGGCCTTACGAACCGGTGCTATTGCCCGGTTCTATACTAGTGCTCCGAACTTCGAGTGAATCGCATCTAACTGCGAGTAAGATCCCACCCGATCTTCCTTGCGGTGGCAGACAATGCCAGTCAAAATGAATACCTCCCGATAAAGTATTGAGAAATTGTGGCGAAAAATTATCTCTACCAATTTCCGACAATGCGATAAAGTCCAACCTATGCTCGATAGACGCCTCTGCAAGAAACCTTCTCTTAGCCAAGTCTTTCAGACCTCTGCTATTCCAAAATATTCCTTTCATATCTTGTCATGGAATTTTTTAGCCGTGCAGATCCTAGCACTCCTACGCACTGCGGAAGTCGGGTAGATCTTCCGCTTCCATTTGCGTTTAGGAATGTTCTTACTCTCCAGTCGGTCCTCACAACCAGACTCAGAATGTCTGACTACAACATTCTCAAAACTCTCATCCTCCTCCTCAGGCTCAGGTAGGGAAGGAGCAAGATCCGCACAAAAATTGTCGAGAACCCTGACCCCAAAGCATCAATATCGGAATCATTCATGGGTTTAATCGCTGCTAAGTTACGAATCATCTCTAAAGCCCGCTCTGCCTCTAAATCCATGATATCATTAACGGAATTTGAAATTTCACTATCATTACTACCTAGTGAAATTCCTAATTGGTTTGCATTATTAATAATCTCATCATTACAAAAATGCAAGATGGAATTTGAGGTATTAACCGACATACCAGTAGTGACCTCAACGTCACGAAGCTTGGCCGCCCTCATGGCGCACCGCTGCTGTATGTCGTCAACCTCCGGATGATCCTGGAGACGGCAGCTCAACCGTCGCCCCTCAGACACCGGATCTGGAATCCCACCGAACGCAATCACTGAAGGAAATATGCCCTAGAGGCAATAATAAAGTTATTATATATTTCCTTATATCATGATAAATGTTTATTATTCATGCTAGAATTGTATTAACCGGAAACATAATACATGTCTGAATACATAGACAAACAGAGTGTCACTAGTATGCCTCTACTTGACTAGCTCGTTGATTAAAGATGGTTATGTTTCCTAACCATAGACATGAGTTGTCATTTGATTAACAGGATCACATCATTAGGAGAATGATCTGATTGACTTGACCCATTCCGCTAGCATAGCACTTGATCGTTTAATTTGTTGCTATTGCTTTCTTCATGACTTATACATGTTCCTGTGACTATGAGATTATGCAACTCCCGTTTACCAGAGGAACACTTTGTGTGACACCAAACGTCACAACGTAACTGGGTGATTATAAAGGTGCTCTACAGGTGTCTCCGAAGGTACTTGTTGGGTTGGCGTATTTCGAGATTAGGATTTGTCACTCCGATTGTCGGAGAGGTATCTCTGGGCCCTCTCGGTAATGCACATCACCTAAAGCCTTGCAAGCATTGCAACTAATGAGTTAGTTGCGAGATGATGTATTACGGAACGAGTAAAGAGACTTGCCGGTAACGAGATTGAACTAGGTATTGAGATATCGACGATCGAATCTCGGGCAAGTAACATACCAATGACAAAGGCAACAACGTATGTTGTTATACAGTCTGACCGATAAAGATCTTCGTAGAATATGTGGGAGCCAATATGAGCATCTAGGTTCCGCTATTGGTTATTGACCAGAGACGTGTCTCGGTCATGTCTACATTGTTCTCGAACCCATAGGGTCCGCATGCTTAAGGTTTCGATGACAGTTATATTATGAGTTTATGAGTTTTGATATACCGAAGGAGTTCAGAGTCCCGGATGAGACCGGGAACATGACAAGGAGTCTCGAAATGGTCGAGACGTAAAGATCAATATATTGGATGACTATATTCGGACATCGGAAAGGTTCCGAGTGATTCGGGTATTTTTCGGAGTACCGGAGAGTTACGGGAATACGTATTGGGCCTTATTGGGCCATACGGGAAAGAAGGAAAAGGGCCTCAAGGGTGGCCGCACCCCTCCCCTTGGTCTGGTCCGAATTGGACTAGGGAAGGGGGCGCCCCCTTCCTTCCTTCTCCTTTTCCCTTCCCTTTCCTTCCCTCCTACTCCTACTACTTGGAAGGGCTCCTAGTTCTACTAGGAAAGGGGGAATCCTACTCCCGGTGGGAGTAGGACTCCCCTAGGGCGCGCCATAGAGCGGTCCGTCCCCTCCCCTCCTCCACTCCTTTATGTACGTGGCCAGGGGGCACCCCATAGACACACAAGTTGATCTTCGTGATCGTTCTCTTAGCCGTGTGCGGTGCCCCCCTCCACCATAATCCTCGATAATATTGTAGCGGTGCTTAGGCGAAGCCCTGCGACGGTAGAACATCAAGATCGTCACCACACCGTCGTGCTGACGAAACTCTTCCCCGACACTTTGCTGGATCGGAGTCCGGGGATCGTCATCGAGCTGAACGTGTGCTAGAACTCGGAGGTGCCGTAGTTTCGGTGCTTGATCGGTCGGGCCGTGAAGACGTGCGACTACATCAACCGCATTGTGCTAACGTTTCCGCTTCCGGTCTACGAGGGTACGTAGACAACACTCTCCCCTCTCATTGCTATGCATCACCATGATCTTGCGTGTGCGTAGGAATTGTTTTGAAATTACTACGTTCCCCAACAGTGGCATCCGAGCATAGGTTTTATGCGTTGATGTAATATGCACGAGTAGAACACAAGTGAGTTGTGGGCGATATAAGTCATACTGCTTACCAGCATGTCACACTTTGGTTCGGAGGTACTGTTGGATGAAGCGGCCCGGACCGACATTACGCGTACGCTTATGCGAGACTGGTTTTAGCGCCGTGCTATGCACACAGGTGACTAGCGGGTGTCAGTTTCTCCAACTTTAGTTGAACCGAGTGTGGCTACGCCCGGTCCTTGAGAAGGTTAAAACAGCACCAACTTGAAAAACTATCGTTGTGGTTTTGATGCGTAGGTAAGAACGGTTCTTGCTAAGCCCATAGCAGCCACGTAAAACTTGCAACAACAAAGTAGAGGACGTCTAACTTGTTTTTGCAGGGCATGTTGTGATGTGATATGGTCAAGACGTGATGAGATAAAAGTTGTTGTATAAGATGATCATGTTTTGTTGAAGTTATCGGCAACTGGCAGAAGCCTTATGGTTGTCTCTTTATTGCATAAGATGCAAGCGCCAAATAATTGATTTACTTTATCGCTATGCGATAGCAATAGTTGCAAGAGCAATAGTTGGCGAGACGACCATGTGACGACACATTGATATAGATGAAGATGATGGAGATCATGGTGTCATGACAGTGATGATGGAAATCTTGACGATGTTTTGGAGATGGAGATCAAAGGCACAAGATGATGATGGCCATATCATGTCATATATTTTGATTGCATGTGATGTTTATCTTTTATGCATCTTATTTTGCTTAGTTCGACGGTAGCTTTATAAGATGATCTCTCACTAAATTTCAAGATAAAAAGTGTTCTCCCTGAGTATGCACTGTTGCCAAAGTTCGTCGTTCCCAGACACCACGTGATGATCGGGTGTGATAAGCTCTACGTCCATCTACAACGGGTGCAAGCCAGTTTTGCACACGCAAAATACTCAGGTTAAACTTGACGAGCCTAGCATATGCAGATATGGCCTCGGAACACTGAGACCGAAAGGTCGAGCGTGAATCATATAGTAGATATGATCAACATAATGATGTTCACCATTGAAAGCTACTCCATTTCACGTGATGATCGGTTATGGTTTAGTTGATTTGGATCACGTGATCACTTAGATGATTAGAGGGATGTCTATCTAAGTGGGAGTTCTTAAGTAATATGATTAATTGAACTTTAATTTATCATGAACTTAGTCCTGGTAGTATTAGCATATCTATGATCAATAGCTCGCATTTAGCTCCCCTGTTTTATTTTTGATATGTTCCTAGAGAAAACTAAGTTGAAAGATGTTAGTAGCAATGATGCAGATTGGATCCGTGATCTGAGGTTTATCCTCATTGCTGCACAGAAGAATTATGTCTTTGATGCACCGCTAGGTGACAAACCTATTGCAGGAGCAGATGCATATGTTATGAACATTTGGCTAGCTCAATATGATGACTACTTGATAGTTTAGTGCACCATGCTTAAACGGCTTAGAATCGGGACTTCAAAGATGTTTTGAACGTCATGGAGCATATGAGATGTTCCAGGAGTTGAAGTTAATATTTCAAGCAAATACCCGAGTTGAGAGATATGAAGTCTCCAACAAGTTCTATAGCTAAAAGATGGAGGAGAATAGCTCAAGCAGTGAGCATGTGCTCAGATTGTCTGGGTACTACAATTGCTTGAATCAAGTGGAAGTTAATCTTCTAGATAAAATAGTGATTGACAGCATTCTCTAGCCACCATCACCAAGTTAGTAGAACGTCGTGATGAACTATAATATGCAAGGGATAATGGAAACGATTCCAAGCTCTTTGTGATGCTGAAATTAACGAAGGTAGAAATCAAGAAAAGCATCAAGTGTTGATGGTAAACAAAACCACTAGTTTCAAGTAAAGGGACAAAGGGAAGAAAGGGGAACTTCAAGAAGAACGGCAAGCAAGTTGCTGCTCAAGTGAAAAACCCAAGTCTGGACCTAAGCCTGAAACTGAGTGCTTCTACTGCAAAGGGACTGGTCACTTGAAGCGGAACTACCCCAAGTAATTGGCGGATAAGAAGGATGGCAAAGTGAACATAGGTATATTTGATATACATGTTATTTATGTGTACTTTACTAGTGTTTATAGCAACCCCTTAGTATTTGATACTAGTTTAGTTTCTAAGAGTGGTAACTCGAAACGGGAGTTGCAGAATGAACAGAGACTAGTTAAGGGTGAAGTGACGATGCGTGTTGGAAGTGGTTCCAAGATTGATATGATCATCATTGCACACTCCGATACTTTTGGGATTAGTGTTGAACCTAAATAAGTGTTATTTGGTGTTTGCGTTGAGAATAAATATGATTGGATCATGTTTATTGCAATACGGTTATTCATGTAAGTTAGAGAATAATTGTTGTTCTGTTTACATGAATAAAACCTTCTATGGTCATACACCCAATAAAAATGGTTTGTTGGATCTCGATCGTGGTGATACACATATTCATAATATTGAAGCCAAAATATGCAAAGTTAATAATGATAGTGCAACTTATTTGTGGCACTGCCGTTTAGGTCATATTGGTGTAAAGCGCATGAAGAAAATCCATGCTGATGGGTTTTTGGAATCACTTGATTATGAATCAGTTTATGTTTGCGAACCATGCCTCCTGGACAAGATGACTAAGACTCCGTTCTCCGGAACAATGGAGCGAGCAACAGATTTGTTGGAAATCATACATACTGATGTATGTGGTCCGATGAATATTGAGGCTCGTGGCAGGTATCATTATTTTCTGATCTTCACAGATGATTTGAGCAGATATTAGTATATCTACTTGATGAAACACAAGTCTGAAATATTTGAAAAGTTCAAAGAATTTCAAAGTGAAGTGGAGAATCATCGTAACAAAAATAAAAGTTTCTACGATATGATCGCAGAAGTAAAATATTTGAGTTACGAGTTTGGCCTTCAGTTAAAACAATGTGAAATAGTTTCACTACTCATGCCACCTGGAACACCACAGTGTAATGGTGTGTCCGAACGTCATAACCGTACTTTATTAGATATGGTGCGATCTGTGATGTCTCTTACCGATCTACCACTATTGTTTTGGGGTTATGCATTAGAGACGGCTGCATTCACGTTAAATAGGGCACTATCTAAATCCGTCGAGACGACACCGTATGAACTATGGTTTGGCAAGAAACCTAAGCTGTCGTTTCTTAAAGTTTGAGGTTGCGATGCTTATGTGAAAAAGTTTCAACCTGATAAGCTCTAACCCAAATCGAAGAAGTGCGTCTTCATAGAATACCCAAAAGAAAATGTTGGGTACACCTTCTATCATAGATCCGAAGGCAATATATTCGTTGCTTTGAATGGATCCTTTCTAGAAAAGGAGTTTCTCTCGAAAGATGTGAGTGGGAGGAAAGTAGAACTTGATGAGGTAACTGTACTTGCTCCCTTATTGGAAAGTATTTCATCACGGAAATTTGTTCCTGTGACTACTACACCGATTAGTGAGGAAGCTAATGATGATGATCATGTAACTTCGGATCAAGTTACTACCGAACCTCATAGGTAAACCAGAGTGAGATCCACACCAGAGTGGTACGGTAATCCTGTTCTGGAGGTCATGTTACTTGACCATGACAAGCCTACGAACTATGAGGAAGCGATGATGAGCCCAGATTCCGCGAAATGGCTTGAGGCCATGAAATCTGAGATGAGATCCATGTATGAGAACAAAGTATGGACTTTGATTGACTTGCCCAATGATCGGTGAGCCATTGAGATTAAATGGATCTTCAAGAGGAAGACGGACGTTGATAGTAGTGTTACTATCTACAAAGCTAGAATTGTCGCAAAAAGGTTTTCGACAAGTTCAAGGTGTTGACTACGATGAGAGTTTCTCACTCGTATCTATACTTAAGTCTGTCTGAATCATGTTAGCAATTGCCACATTTTATGAAATCTGGCAAATGGACAAACAAAACTGCATTCCTTAATGGATTTATTAAGGAAGAGTTGTATATGATGCAACCAGAAGGTTTTGTCAATCCTAAAGGTACTAACAAAATATGCAAGCTCCAGCGATCCATCTATGGACTGGTGCAAACTTCTCGGAGTTGGAATATACGCTTTGATAAGTTGATCAAGCATATAGTTTTATACAGACTTGCGGTGAAGCCTGTATTTACAAGAAAGTGAGTGGGAGCACTACAGCATTTCTGATAAGTATATGTGAAAGACATATTGTTGATCGGAGATAATGTAGAATTATTCTGCAAAGCATAAAGGAATATTTGAAAGGAGTTTTTCAAAGAAAGACCTCGGTGAAGCTGCTTACATATTGAGCATCAAGATCTATAGAGATAGATCAAGATGCTTGATAAGTTTTTTCAATGAGTACATACCTTGACAAGATTTTGAAGTAGTTCAAAATAGAATAGTCAAAGAAGAAGTTCTTGCCTGTGTTACAAGGTGTGAAGTTGAGTAAGACTCAAAAGCCGACCACGGCAGAAGATAGAGGGAGAATGAAAGTCATTCCCTATGCCTCAGCCATAGGTTCTATAAAGTATGCCATGCTGTGTACCAGACCTATTGTATACCCTGTCCTGAGTTTGGCAAAGGAGTACAACGGTGATCTAGGAGTAGATCACTAGACATTGGTCAAAATTATCCTTAGTGGAATAAGGATATGTTTCTCGATTATGGAAGTGACAAAAGGTTCGTCATAAAGGGTTACGTCGATGCAAAATTTGACACTAATCCAGATGACTCTAAATCTCAATCTGGATACATATTGAAAGTGCGAGCTAGAGTAGCTCTGTGCAGAGCATTGCTGACATAGGAATTTGCAAAATACTTACAGATCTGAATATGGCAGACCCGTTGACTAAAATTCTCTCACAAGCAAAACATGATCACACCTCAGTACTCTTTGGGTGTTAAACACATAGCGATGTGAACTAGATTATTGACTCTAGTAAACCCTTTGGGTGTTGGTCACATGTCGATGTGAACTATGGGTGTTAATCACATGGTGATGTAAACTATTGATGTTAAATCACATGGCGATGTGAACTAGATTATTGACTCTAGTGCAAGTGGGAGACTGAAGGAAATATGCCCTAGAGGCAATAATAAATTTATTATATATTTCCTTATATCATGATAAATGTTTATTATTCATGCTAGAATTGTATTAACCGGAAACATAATACATGTGTGAATACATAGACAAACAGAGTGTCACTAGTATGCCTCTACTTGACTAGCTCGTTGATTAAAGATGGTTATGTTTCCTAACCATAGACATGAGTTGTCATTTGATTAACGGGATCACATCATTAGGAGAATGATGTGATTGACTTTACCCATTCCGTTCGCATAGCACTTGATCGTTTAATTTGTTGCTATTGCTTTCTTCATGAGTTATACATGCTCCTATGACTATGAAATTATGCAACTCCCGTTTACCAGAGGAACACTTTGTGTGCCACCAAACGTGACAACGTAATTGGGTGATTATAAAGGTGCTCTACAGGTGTCTCCGAAGGTACTTGTTGGGTTGGCGTATTTCGAGATTAGGATTTATCACTCCGATTGTCGGAGAGGTATCTCTGGGCCCTCTCGATAATGCACATCACCTAAAGCCTTGCAAGCATTGCAACTAATGAGTTAGTTGCGAGATGATGTATTACGGAACGAGCAAAGAGACTTGCCGGTAATGAGATTGAACTAGGTATTGAGATACCGACGATCGAATCTCAGGCAAGTAACATACCGATGACAAAGGGAACAACGTATGTTGTTATGCGGTCTGACCGATAAAATCTTCGTAGAATAGTGGGACCCAATATGAGCATCCAGGTTCCGCTATTGGTTATTGACCGGAGACGTGTCTCGGTCATGTCTACATTCTTCTCGAACCCTTAGGGTCCGCACGCTTAAGGTTTTGATGACAGTTATATTATGAGTTTATGAGTTTTGATGTACCGAAGGAGTTCGGAGTCCCGGATGAGATTAGGGACATGACGAGGAGTCTCGAAATGGTCGAGACGTAAAGATCAATATATTGGACGACTATATTCGGACATCGGAAAGGTTCCGAGTGATTCGGGTATTTTTCGGAGTATCGGAGAGTTACCGGAATACGTATTGGGCCTTATTGGGCCATACGGGAAAGAAGGAAAAGGGCCTCAAGGGTGGCCGCACCCGTCCCCTTGGTCTGGTCCGAATTGGACTAGGGAAGGGGGCGCCCCCTTCCTTCCTTCTCCTTTTCCCTTCCCTTTCCTTCCCTCCTACTCCTACTACTTGGAAGGGCTCCTAGTTCTACTAGGAAAGGGGGAATCCTATTCCCGGTGGGAGTAGGACTCCCCTAGGGCGCGCCATAGAGAGGGCCGGCCCCTCCCCTCCTCCACTCCTTTATATACGTGGCCAGGGGGCACCCATAGACACACAAGTTGATCTTCGTGATTGTTCTCTTAGCCGTGTGCGGTGCCCCCCTCCACCATAATCCTCGATAATATTGTAGCGGTGCTTAGGCGAAGCCCTGCGACGGTAGAACATCAAGATCGTCACCATACCGTCGTGCTGACGGAACTCTTCCCCGACACTTTGCTGGATCGGAGTCCGGGGATCGTCATCGAGCTGAACGTGTGCTAGAACTCGGAGGTGCCGTAGTTTCGGTGCTTGATCGGTCGGGCCGTGAAGACATACGACTACATCAACTGCGTTGTGCTAACGCTTCCGCTTCCGATCTACGAGGGTACGTAGACAACACTCTCCCCTCTCGTTGCTATGCATCACCATGATCTTGCGTGTGCGTAGGAATTTTTTTGAAATTACTACGTTCCCCAACAATCACCTCCTCCCGAGTGACCCTGCTCGGGGTGGTGCCTCCTGCCTCACCCCGAACACGCAGCTGGCCAGCCTCCATCGACGAACCATCTGGACCGCCGGAAAGCGGTGGGGCACTCAACAGCACCGTCGACGTCGGTCGCGCCCCACGGCAGAGAGACGGCACCATGCCGGGGGAGGAGGGAGGGCCACCTGCCGAAGCTCCCCACCTACCCCAGCCCGCCCGGCAAGAAGGGCTCACCGGCGCCACAGGAGGGACGGACACCCTAGGCGCCCCAGGAGAAGAGGGCCCCAAGGCCACCTGCCCCGAGCCCCCTCCAGAATGTGGAGCCGCCACCTGCAGCTCCGGCCTCGCGAGAAGGCAAGAGGGTGCCGAGGCCATCTGCCCCGGACCCCCTCCCGAAGATAAAACCTCCACCACTGAAAACTTGTCCACCACGAGAGGAGAAGAGGGCGCCGAGGCCACCTGCCCCGAGCCCCCTTCATAAAGCGGGAACCACCACCTACAACTCCGACATCGCGAAAGAAGAAGTGGGAACCGAGACCACCAGCCCCGGACCCCCTCCCGAGGGAAAGACCTCCACTGCCAGACCCTTGATCTGAGGAGAATAAACGAGTAGTACATGAGAGGGAGCCACCTCCTCCTCTCCCCTGACCGAGATCGGCAAAGCCCCAAGGACGGGATTCACAACATGCTCAAAATCCAAAGCCGGTAACGTGTGCTCAAAAACCTTGTCAGACTCCACCCGCTCACTCCAAAGTCTCGGAGGCGCAGAAGCCGGCTCAAAAGATCCAAATCTGAGAGAAGTCGTAGGCACTGAGGAGGGTGGCACCGTCCCATCCCCAGACGTTTGAGAAACGGATCCCGGTCCATTGGACAACTCTTGTCCAGTGTCATCAACCGGTGCCTCCTGATAACCCAGAAGTATAGGGGATCGCAACAGCTTTCGAGGGTAGAGTCTTCAACCCAAATTTATTGATTCGACACAAGGGAGCCAAAGAATATTCTCAAGTATTAGCAGCTGAGTTGTAAATTCAACCACACCTGGAAACTTAGTATCTGCAGCAAAGTGTTTAGTAGCAAAGTAATATGATAGTGGTGGTAGCGGCAACAAAAGTAAAGACGGCAAAAGTAATGTTTTTAGTATTTTGTAGTGATTGTAACAGTAGCAGCGGAAAAGTAAATAAGCGTAAACCAGTATATGGAAAACTCATAGGCACCGGATCAGTGATGTTTAATTATGCCGGATGCGGTTCATCATGTAACAGTCATAACATAGGGTGACACAGAACTAGCTCCAATTCATCAATGAAATGTAGGCATGTATTACGTATATAATCATATGTGCTTATGGAAAAGAACTTGCATGACATCTTTTGTCCTACCCTCCCGTGGCAGCGGGGTCCTATTGGAAACTAAGGGATATTAGGGCCTCCTTTTAATAGAGAACCGGAACAAAGCATTAGCACATAGTGAATACATGAACTCCTCAAACTATGGTCATCACCAGGAATTGTTCCCGATTATTGTCACTTCGGGGTTGCTGGATCATAACACATAGTAGGTGACTATAGACTTGCGTGATAAGATCAAGAACTCACATATATTCATGAAAACATAATAGGTTCAGATCTTAAATCATGGCACTCGGGCCCTAGTGACAAGCATTAAGAATAGCAAAGTCATAGCAACATCAATCTCAGAACATAATGGGTACTAGGGATCAAACCCTAACAAAACTAACTCGATTACATGATAAATCTCATCCAACCCATCACCGTCCAGCAAGCCTACGATGGAATTACTCATGCACGGCGGTGAGCATCATGAAATTGGTCATGGAGGATGGTTGATGATGATGACGGCGACGAATCCCCCTCTCCGGAGCCCCGAACAGACTCCAGATCAGCCCTCCCGAGAGGTTTTAGGGCTTGGCGGCGGCTCCGTATCGTAAAACGCGATGATTTCTTCTCTCTGATTTTTTTCTCTTCGAAAGCAAATATATAGAGTTGGAGTTGGCGTCGGAGGGCATCCAGGGGGCCCACGAGATAGGGGGCGCACCCTAGGGGGGCGCCCCCACCCTCGTGAGAAGGGTGTGGGCCCCCTGGTCTTCATCTTTGGCGAGGATTTTATTTTATTTTTTCTAAGATGTTCCGTGGAGTTTCAGGTCATTCCAAGAATATTTGTTTTCTGCACATAAAACAACACCATGGCAATTCTGCTAAAAACAGCGTCAGTCCGGGTTAGTTCCATTCAAATCATACAAGTTAGAGTCCAAAACAAGGGCAAAAGTGTTTGGAAAAGTAGATATGACGGAGACGTATCAACTCCCCCAAGCTTAAACCCTTGCTTGTCCTCAAGAAATTCAGTTGACAAACTGAAAGAAAGAAAGAAAAACTTTTACAAACTCTATTTGCTCTTGTTGTTGTAACTATGTCAAGCCAGCATTCAAATTTTCAGCATAGATCATAACTAACCATATTTGCAATAATTCTCAGGTCTCATAATTACTCATATCAATAGCATAATCAACTAACAAGTCATAATAATAAATCTCGGGTGACAACACTTTCTCAAAACAATCATAATATGATATAACAAGATGGTATCTCGCTAGCCCTTTCTGAGACCGCAAAACATAAATGCAGAGCACCTTTAAAGATCAAGGACTGACTAGACATTGTAATTCATGGTAAAAGAGATCCAATCATAGTCATACCCAATATAAATTAACAGTGATGAATGCAAATGACAGATGTGCTCTCCAGCTAGTGCTTTTTAATAAGAGGGTGATGACTCAACATAAAAGTAAATGGATAGGCCCTACGCAGAGGGAAGCAGGGATTTGTAGAGGTGCCAGAGCTCGGTTTTGAAATAGAGATAAATTGTATTTTGAGTGGTATACTTTCATTGTCAACGTAACAACTAAGAGATGGTGATATCTTCCATGCTAAACACATTATAGGCGGTTCCCAAACAGAATGGTAAAGTTTATACTCCCCCTCCACCAACAAGCATCAATCCATGGCTTCCTCGAAACAATGAGTGCCTCCAACATACATCAGGTCCCAGGGGGAGTTTTGTTTGCAATTAATTTTGATTTAGTTTGCATAAAACATGGGACTGGGCATCCCGGTGACCAGCCATTTTCTCGTGAGTGAGGAGCGGAGTCCACTCCTCTTGAGAATAACCCGCCTAACACGGAAGATAAGGACAGCCTCGGTTGATACATGAGCTATTTGAGCATATATAACAGAATGATTATTTGAAGGTTTAGAGTTTGGCACATACAAATTTACTTGGAACGGCAGGTAGATACTGCACATAGGAAGGTATGGTGGACTCATCTGGAATAACTTTAGGGTTTAAGGGATTGGATGCACAAGCAGTATTCCCGCTTAGTACAAGTGAAGGCTAGCAAAAGACTGGGAAGCGACCAACTAGAGAGCGACAACAGACATGTACATGCATTAAAATTAATAAACATTGGATGCAAGCATGAGTAGGATATAATCCACCATGAACATAAATATCGTGAAGGCTATGTTGATTTTGTTTCAACTACATGCGTGAACATGTGCCAAGTCAAGTCACTTAAATCATTCAAAGGAGGATACCACCCCATCATACCACATCATAATCATCTCAATAGCATGTTGGCACACAAGGTAAACCATTATAACTCATAGCTAATCAAGCATGGCACAAGCAACTATGATCTCTAATTGTCATTGCAAACATGTTTATTCATAATAAGCTAAATCAAGAACGAGGGACTCATCATATTTACAAAAACAAAAGAGGTCGAGTTCATAACAGCTTTTCTCATCTCAGTCAGTCCATCATATATCATCATAATTGCCTTTCACTTGCACGACCGAATGGTGTGAATAATAATAAGAGCGTACGTGCATTGGACTAAGCTGGAATCTGCGAGCATTCAATAAACAGGAGAAGACAAGGCAATATGGGCTCTGGGTTAAATCAACAATAATGCATATAAGAGCCACTTCAAAAATTTAATTATGGTCTTCTCCTTCTGACCCCCAAAGAAAAGAAAAGAAATAAAACTATTTACACGGGAAAGCTCCCAACAAGCAAAAGAAGAATGGGAAATATTTTTGGGTTTTCTTTTTAATTATTACTACTACAGCAGAAAATTAAACTACTACTAATTTTTTTTATTTTTCTTAAGTTTTAACAAACCCACAAGAAGAAAGCAGGAAAAAGAAAATAAACTAGCATGGATATTACAGTGAAAAAGTATGAGCACCGACATCTAGCAATGAGTGTGTGTGAACATAAATGTAATGTTGATGAGAAATACGTACTCCCCCAAGCTTAGGCTTTTGGCCTAAGTTGGTCTATGGCCACGGCTACCTGGCGGATATCCATAATAATAGTTGTTGGGGTCGTACTGTGATGAGGAGGAATAGTTGGGGTCATACTGATGTGCAGCGGTTATCGCTTGCTGAGCTGCAGCATGGAGTCGAGCTGCCTTCGCTCTCCTCTCGTACTCTTCTGCCTCCTCTCTGGTAATAACATATCTTATTTTTGTCTATGAATCAAAGAAGGTAGGAGCAGGGAGAGTAATACGGAAAACACGTCGTTTATCAAAAATTAAACGATATAAGAGAGGTGATTCAGGCCTCTCGATAAACTAATGCGAAGCCATAGAGTCATAATCTAAATATGCAGGAGGCAACTCCATATCACCCTCACGAATGTCTATCTCAAGAAAATGAGCTAAGTGGGTTGCATAAATTCCTCCAAAGAAATCTCCATTATGTCTATTCTGATGCAACCTACAAACTACAATGGCTCCCATATGATAAGATTGGTCTCCTAACACAGCACTCCTAAGAATGCTAAGATCAGGGACACACATGTGACATGCTTCATCCTTAGCATTTATGCATCTACCGATGAAAAGAGCAAAATAATGTATAGCAGGAAAGTGAATGCTCCCTATGGTAGCCTGCGTTATATCTCTAGATTCCCCCACAGTTATACTAGCAAGAAAGTTTCTAAATTCAGATTTAGGGGGATCCCTAACACTACCCCATGATGGAAGTTTGCAAGCAGAACTGAAATCCTCTAAGTCCATGGTATAAGATTTGTCATAGAGATCAAACATGACTGAAGGAGAATTACGTGAAGATGAATACTCAAACCTCCTCACAAATGAACTTGTGAGATCATGATACCAGGGGCATTTGTTAGCCTCAAAATCCTTAAGACCGGCATTGCGCAAATATGCTTTGAATTATTCTTTAATTCCCGCACGGTCCATAAAATTTTCCGACGGCCATTCGCAGGGCCGTACTGGAGCGTCTCTTGGTGGATCCTCGTCAGCATCGCGCATAGCAATCCTAGGTCCTTGCTTCTTAAAGGAACCACCTTGGAACATCTTCCTAAGCATATTGTTTTTCTCTGAAAAATTCTGAAATTTTTAGTAACTTCAAAATAAAAGTAAACCAACTTCAATAAAATTGATAGCAACTACTCCTACAAGTGCCTAGAGCCTATATTAAGCATTAGAACTACTTGGAACCATATAAATTTGACATGCAAGCTCAAGAACATGGTCACCTATGCAGCACAAATTTGCAAAGAATAAAGCACTAGAAGAAAAACTAATTGGACCAATGGAGGAGTCACATACCAAGGAACAATCTCCCCAAGCAGTTTTGCGAGAGGTGCTTTGAGCAAGGAGATCAAAAATCACAACAAAAGTGGCTGGAACTCGTGCTTGAGTTGGTTTTTCAGGTTTGTGTGAGACGGAGGAAGAAGATGGGTGCTGGGATAAGTGGAGGAGGGCCACCGTGGGCCCACAAGGCAGGGGGCGCGCCTTAGGGGGGGCGCCCACCACCCTCGTGGCCAGGTGGCAGCTCCTCCCGCGGTAATTTTTGCACAGTAAATCCTCAAATATTCCCGAAAAAAATCATATTAAATTGGCATGGCATTCTGAGGATTTTTTTTCGGGATATTTTTATATTGCACGGATAAGTCAGGAAACAGACAAAAAAAATACTATTTTTACTTTATTTAATCTAAATAACAGAAAGTAAAAGTGGGGTACAGAAGTTTGTGCTTCTAGTTTCATCCATCTCATGCTCATCAAAAAGAATCCACTAACAAGGTTGATCAAGTCTTGTTAACAAACTCATTCCGATAATCATGAAACCGGAGAAATTTCGAATAACACTAAGTTACCTCAACGGGGATATGCACAACCCCAATAATAAGAATATCATATTTCTTCTTGACAGCAGGAAGAGGAAATTCAAAACCTCCAAATATAATCGATGAAATTTTTCCAATAGAGTTGATGCTATGAACTTGAGGTTGTTTCCTCGAAAAGTGTACCGTATGCTCACTACCATTAACATGAAAAGTGACATTGCCTTTGTGGCAAACAATAACAGCCCCTACAGTATTAAGAAAAGGTCTTCCAAGAATAATAGACATACTATCATCCTCGGGAATATCAAGTATAACAAAATCCATTAAAATAATAACGTTTGCAACCACAACAGGCACATCCTCACAGATACCGACAGGTATAGCAGTTGATTTATCAACCATTTGCAAAGATATTTCAGTAGGTGTCAGCTTATTCAATTCAAGTCTATGATATAAAGAGAGAGGCATAACACTAACACCGGCTCCAAGATCACATAAAGCAATTTTAATATAATTTCTTTTAATGGAGCAAGGTATAGTAGGTACTCCGGGGTCTCCAAGTTTCTTTGGTATTCCACCCTTAAAAGAATAATTAGCAAGCATGGTGGAAATTTCAGCTTCTGGTATCTTTCTTTTATTAGTAATAATATCCTTCATATATTTAGCATAAGGATTTGTTTCGAGCACATCAGTTAATCTCATACGCAAAAAGATAGGCCTAATCATTTCAGCAAAGCGCTCAAAATCCTCGTCATCCTTTTTTCTTGGATGGTTTCATAGGAAAAGGCATAGGTTTCTGAACCCAAGGTTCCCTTTCTTTACCATGTTTCCTAGCAACAAAGTCTCTTTTATCATAACATTGATTCTTTGATTGTGGGTTATCAAGATCAACAGCAGGTTCAATTTCTACCTCATTGTCATTACTAGGTTGAGCATCATCATGAACATCATTATCAATATTTTCATTAGGTTCATGTTCATTACCAGATTGTGTTTCAGCATCAGACATAGAAATATCATTTGGATTATCAGGTGGTTCAGCAATAGGTTCACTAGAAGTTTGCACAATTCTATCATTTTTCTTCTTCTTCTTTTTAGAAGAACTAGGAACATCAATATTATTTCTTTGAGAATCTTGCTCGATTCTCTTAGGGTGGTCTTCAGGATACAAAGGTTCCTGAGTCATTCTACTAGTTCTAGTAGCCACTCTAACAGCATAATCATTTTTCTTACTATTCATTTCATCAAGCACTTGTTTTTGAGCCTTAAGTACTTGTTCAACTTGAGTGGTAACCATAGAAGCCTGTTTGCTAACAAGTTTAAGTTCACCTTTAATATTAGCCATATAATAATCATATAAGCATTTTCTTTTAATTGTCTACCAAAATAAGCATTGAAGTCGTCTTGCTTAAACATAAAGTTACCAAACTCATTCAAGCAATGACTAGCAATTTTAGTAGGAGGGACTTCAGCTTTATCATATCTATAGAGAGAATTTACCTTTACTACCTGTGTCGGGATATCGGGATCAGGAGGTTCTTCAGTAAATAAAGGATTAAGATCATACGTTTCTTCGACAGGTGGTAAATTAAGACCATGTATTTCTTCAATAGGAGGTAAATTCTTAACATCTTCAGCTTTAATACCTTTTTCTTTCATAGATTTCTTTGCCTCTTGCATATCTTCGGGACTGAGAAATAGAACACCTCTCTTCTTCGGAGTTGGTTTAGGAATCGGCTCAGTAATTGGAGCAGGAGCTGGCTCAGGAGGTGCCCAATTATTTTCATTTGTCAACATATTATTCAATAGGATTTTAGCTTCATCCGGTGTTCTTTCCCTGAAAAGAGGACCAGCACAACTATCCAGGTAATCTCTAGAAGCATTGGTTAGTCCATTATAAAAGATATCAAGTATTTCATGTTTCTTAAGAGGATGATCAGGCAAAGCATTAAGCAACTTGAGAAGCCTCCCCCAAGCTTGTGGGAGACTCTCTTCTTTAATTTGCACAAAGTTGTATATTTCCCTCAAAGCAGCTTGTTTCTTATGAGCAGGGAAACATTTAGCAGAGAAGTAATAAATCATATCCTGGGGACTACGCACACAACCAGGATCAAGAGAATTAAACCATATCTTAGCATCACCCTTTAATGAGAACGGAAATATTTTGAGTATATAGAAGTAACGTGATCTCTCATCATTAGTGAACAGGGCAGCTATATCATTTAACTTAGTAAGATGTGCCACAACAGTTTCAGATTCATAGCCATAAAACAGATCAGTTTCAACCAAAATAATTATATCAGGATCAACAGAGAATTCATAATCCTTATCAGGAACACATATAGGTGAAGTGGCAAAAGCAGGGTCGGGTTTCATTTTATCTCTAAGTGATTCTTTGTTTCATTTAATTAATAAACTTTTAAGCTCATATCTATCTTTGCAAGCTAAAATAGCGGCAGAAGATTCCATATCAAAAAGATAACCCTCAGGAATAACAGGCATATTTTCATCATCACTATCATCATCGTATTCAGATTCAATAATTTCTTTTTCTCTAGCCCTAGCAATTTGTTCATCAAGAAATTCACCAAGGGGCACAGTAGTATCAGGCATAGAAGCAGTTTCATCATAAGTATCATGCATAGCAGAAGTGGAATCATCAATAACATGCGACATATAAGAACGAATAGCAGAAGCAGATGTAGGTGTCGCTAACTTACTCATAACAGAAGGTGATTCAAATGCAGAGCTAGATGGCAGTTCCTTACCTCCCTCGTAGTTGAGGGATAGATCTTGGTTTTTGGATCTCTCAAGTTCTTCATAGTGTCCAGCAGATATAAATCCCAAGTGACTCAAAGAATAGAGCTATGCTCCCCGGCAACGGCGCCAGAAATTAGTCTTGATAACCCACAAGTATAGGGGATCGCAACAGCTTTCGAGGGTAGGGTATTCAACCCAAATTTATTGATTCGACACAAGGGGGGCCAAAGAATATTCTCAAGTATTAGCAGCTGAGTTGTCAATTCAACCACACCTGGAAACTTAGTATCTGCAGCAAAGTGTTTAGTAGCAAAGTAATATGATAGTGGTGGTAGCGGCAACAAAAGTAAAGACAGCAAAAGTAATGTTTTTGGTATTTTGTAGTGATTGTAACAGTAGCAACGGAAAAGTAAATAAGCGTAAACCAGTATATGGAAAACTCGTAGGCACCGGATCAGTGATGGATAATTATGCCGGATGCGGTTCATCATGTAACAGTCATAACATAGGGTGACACAGAACTAGCTCCAATTCATCAATGTAATGTAAGCATGTATTCCGTATATAGTCATGCGTGCTTATGGAAAAGAACTTGCATGACATCTTTTGTCCTACCCTCCCGTGGCAGCGGGGTCCTATTGGAAACTAAGGGATATTAAGGCCTCCTTTTAATAGAGAACCGGAACAAAGCATTAGCACATAGTGAATACATGAACTCCTCAAACTATGGTCATCATCGGGAGTGGTCCCGATTATTGTCACTTCGGGGTTGCCGGATCATAACACATAGTAGGTGACTAGACTTGCAAGATAGGATCAAGAACTCACATATATTCATGAAAACATAATAGGTTCAGATCTGAAATCATGGTAATCGGGCCCTAGTGACAAGCATTAAGGATAGCAAAGTCATAGCAACATCAATCTCAGAACATAATGGGTACTAGGGATCAAACCCTAACAAAACTAACTCGATTACATGATAAATCTCATCCAACCCATCACCGTCCAGCAAGCCTACGATGGAATTACTCACGCACGACGGTGAGCATCATGAAATTGGTGATGGAGGATGGTTGATGATGACGACGGCGACGAATCCCCCTCTCCGGTGCCCCGAACGGACTCCAGATCAGCCCTCCCGAGAGGTTTTAGGGCTTGGCGGCGTCACCGTATCGTAAAAGGCGATGATTTCTTTTCTCTGATTTTTTTCTCTCCGAAAGCAAATATATAGAGTTGGAGTTGGCGTCGGAGGGCATCCAGGGGGCCCACGAGGTAGGGTGCGCGCCCTAGGGAGGGGGGCGTGCCCCCCACCCTCGTGAGAAGGGGGTGGGCCCCCTGGTCTTCATCTTTGGCGAGGATTTTTTTATTATTTTTTCTAAGATGTTCCGTGGAGTTTCAGGTCATTCCGAGAATATTTCTTTTCTGCACATAAAACAACACCATGGCAATTCTGGTGAAAACAGCGTCAGTCCGGGTTAGTTCCATTCAAATCATACAAGTTAGAGTCCAAAACAAGGGCAAACGTGTTTGGAAAAGTAGATACGATGGAGACGTATCACCTCCTTAGCTCCCGAGTTGTCATCTCCCTCGTGCATATAAACATCAGTCCCGTTAGTCGCCTCGGCGAACAGACTCTCATCCTCAAACTCAATCACGAGGTTATAAATCTAGCCTCGATATGTCCACTTGACCACATCATGCACGAACTCAATATCCAGAACACTGGCCAGCGTTAATGGCCCTAAGGCCACAAGAGACGAGGCACATCAACGACTGCACTAGTGGGTGGCTTGAAAACCCTAGACGTCTGAATTCGCTCGTGAGGAGAAGAACTGTTTGCCATTTCTAAGATATTTGGAATAATGTATTGTTAGTTTTTCTTGGAGCTAATATTCTGTCTCTCAGGATGGGAAATCACGCGAACCAAGTTTAGATATGCTAAGATTGTCTTTGTGACTGACTGCTACTTGCGCACCTTCACCTCTTTCCATTATGATAATCACATGGCATTCACCAACAAAAGGAAGAAAAATCATTGACTCAAGTAGTTTCCATTTCATGGATCTATTTTTCTATTCGCATGTGGGATTTAAATCTTTTGACGTACCACATCCTACTGCAGTCCATGTTCCATCGACAACAGGTTTCAGCGTACACCAATTCAGTGATTCATGCATCTGCACACATGCCCAATCTTACACAAAATGAGAGTGTAGATGGCAACTAAGGCGGAATCAAATCGAGGCATGATGAGGGGTTCTAGGCGGATGGTTCAGCAACAACTCCGCACACGCATCAAAGCTGGAAACAATCCAACTTTTGAAGTTACGGGTCGCATCTTCCTGCAACAACGCTATTGCAGCAACAAATCTAGTTAAAGGCGGCCATACAGTGTCACTTGTTTTTTCCTGATGAGTCCTAGTCCTAGTTGGGTTGCACAACTATTGGACACCATATTGTAGCATCACCGCACTTGAACAATTTGTTGCGTTTCTTTGAGTTCTCGTGCCTCATTTTTCTGTTTAAGTATGGTCGACTAGTATTAATTAGAAGGTGCACACATAAATATCCACATAGATATGTTGTGGACCCTTGGCGCCTTAATTGTCATCGCCTTTGTATAATTGTTGCTAACATCGGTGCCTCACATATATGCATTTCTCTGCCATGGATAGAGGAGGAATGAGGAATTAATGTTTATGTGTACTGTAGCAACTGACTTGCCCACATGTTAACACAGTGAAATTGATCACCTAACTTTAAAATTTTGAAGTTTGGTAGCTGGTAACATAACGTTTCATGTGACAAGAATCTTTTTAGGCGTGGTCATGTTTTGTTTCTCACGGTGTATATATGTTGCTCTATGGTGTTAGCACGCCTCACCGCCTTCAACGGTGGTCGGTATGACGCAATAAGAAGCGATATTGTTCAACTTCAAAATGCTCTGTCTAACATTCTTAGTAGTCCCTTTTTCTCAACCATATCCTGTCACTGAACTTATCACGTTTGTGCATTTTTTTCCTCAAAGCAGAGGCAAAGATTTGTCTGATCCATTAATTAGGAAGAAGGGAATTGTCCAGATAATGAATGGAAAACCCGATGAAAACCGACACAATCTGCTGAGCGGCACATACAAAATAGCCCCACACACTCCACTGCCAACAGTGACTCGTCTAGGTAGCGCAAGTTGCACTATGATTAAATACACATGGTAAAGGTACGCCCTCTGACAAGGTGTGCCCTACGAACGATGTGCATTTTAGTAACATATGATCAAAACAAGTTCAGAGGTGCCATGCAGGTTGGTGCTCACTCATAACACCATAGTGTATACATACAAGATCCTCATTTGAAATCAAACACCTCCATGATGTTCTCAACGCAAAAAAGGAAGTGTAGCTCAAAAGAATGGTGCTTTCGCTAGTAGGTGTTGATTATTTTAGCTGGATTCAGACATCCTTATCATTAGCCTCATCCACTGAATTTGGTATAGAAGTAACTAGTGGCTAGAGAATTATGATGGACAATATATCAGGCAGAATGAACTCATGTTTTGTAACAGTCCATGATCAGATACTTCGACATTTTTGGACCTTCATAGATGATGTCCATCCCTTCGTCCTGTGCATTCCGTCTGACGACAAATTACTATGTGTCATGGAATTGTCACGGCAGATGTCCTCATGGAAGGACTTAGTCGTGGAGCCATCACTACGGGTTAGCTTGAAGGGGTTAAACCGGACAAGGGGACACGAGAGTTTTATACTAGTTCGGCCCCTTCGATGAAGGTAAAAGCCTACGTCTAGTTGTGATTGGTATTGCTGGGGTTTCAAAGACCAGGGAGCGAATCCGCTTTGTCTGGCTTCGAGTTGTTCTCTGTCCCTGAACCGCCGCCGGGTCACTCCTTTATATATTCAGGAGGATCTCGGCCGGTCTATAGAGTCCCGAGGCTGGCTCATACAAGTGTCCGCCTCGGTCTCTTCTTTCTTATCTTACAATGCAAGTTTATACAATCATGGCGGTTTACTATCATGGGCCCTAAACCGCCTGCGGGCTCTGGCCTCTAAGCTTCATCCGTAAAGTGCCATCTTCTGGGTTTCCTTGGGCTTCAGTATAACTGAAGGTGAACCGGCCCCTCCTGGGCGGTTTACCCTCAGTGGTTATATCCTCAACATTAGGCCCCAGATTGATTTGAACCTGTTCATGTCAGTCTTCAATCCTTGAACTTTTGGCAATTCTCGTAAACCGCCATATTGTCTTCTCCCTATGAACTTTGATGAATCGCCATGACGTCATCTTCTATTACTGTAGTAAATCATTGTGACATCATTCCTATATAAAAAAGTTTTATAAAGATTCCCTTCTCTTTAATTAATTCCTGAAGATCGAGGCGATAGCTGCATCCTCTTTTGCCGCTTTCGGTTCCTCGATTTTCGCGCCTGCCGTTTTATCTCACTTCCTTATAAATAAGACCGAGGTGCCTTCAATTTTCCCCCTTTCCAAACCACATCGTCTTCCTCCTCGCGACCTGAAGACCTCAAGTATCACCGCCGCTGTCGTTGTTGATCTTCTAGTCCGCACCGACTCAGGCCGCTGCATCGACCTGATTCTGACCAGAAATTGACGGCGAACCTCCGCAGCTCGTCCACATCCGTGAGTTCTTCTCCTTCCCCTTCTCAGATCTGCATTGGAACTTTGTCTGAGTTCGTCGGTGGTCATCACCGCCCGATGCAAAACCCTTGTTAGTTTTCACCTCCAATGCCCTGTTTAGATTCTAAAAACAACGTAGAACTGCTGCGGCAACTGTTTGTGCTTATCTTGCATAAAAATAGATCTTATTTCCATTGTTTGGAAGCCCTCTTCGAATGTATGAACTTCTCTGCACTGTTTTAGGTCTAGAAATTTTTCCTTCCAGAGCGATCGTTTGATCCAAAATAATAATTGCAACTTGTGAAACCTGTTTGTTCCACACTTAACAAATTTCCAGCTTGGGGTTCTGCCTCAAAAAGGCGGTTTATCCTTTAGTGTTGATAATCCGTTGTATGTCATTAGCCCTCTCTTAAACCGCCATCTAGACTTTGAACAGCCATGCCCGGTTCACTTCATACGTATACCTTGAATTGCCGGTTTAACAATTTTTCAAACACATACGAACCGCCAATCGTAAACCGTCCATTGTCCTTTTACAAACTTTGTAAGATGATGAAGCAATTTGCTGCTTGCAACTGGGTTCCGTCTCGGATCACAGAAACGCAAATCAATGAATATATCACCACTCATGCTTTGGCTTCAAAAAATGTCCTCCGTTGGCGAGTTCCTGGCCCTGAGTGCCCCCCTGAACCTCAAGATGGAGAAGTGATTGTATTCTTGCAACATTTAGCTCGAGGTTTCAGTCCTCCCAGATCAAAAAAATTCCGGGATGTTCTTGCCAGGCTCCAACTTCATCCTCAAGATATTGGACCAAATTCTGTGTCCAACATATGCAATTTCCAAGTATTCTGCGAGGTTTATCTGCAAGAAGAACCAACTGTCAATCTGTTTCTAGATCTCTTTCACTTAAACCGCCGGACAGAATTTTCTGATGGACCTAATACTGAACTTGGCGGTGTGTCAATCCAAAAGAGGAAAGAGGTTGATTTTCCTCACGCCAAACTTCACAGCCATCCAAAAGACTGGAACCAAACCTGGTTCTATTGTCACAATACCGCCCCTGCTAAAGAGAATCCCTTGCCGGGCTACCGTCCGCACCGACTCAGTAATAATCACCCTTTACCTCAGAGATTGCCTGCCAAAGATCGACAAGCCTATGCACCTCAACTCGCCAAACTTTGGGCTCTTTTTGCCAACGGTTTAACTGGTGTTGATCTCGTCCGTTGCTGGATTTCATGGTGCATTCTTCCTTTAAGCCGCCGGCCGGGATTGATGTTCGGATACACCGACAAAACCAATGATCCTCAACGGTTTAATTCAATAGCACTGACGGACGATGAAGTCAGTGAAAGTGTAAAGAAAATACTTGACGAACCGCTCGCCGTATGTACTCAAATTGGTCTGCATCCTTTTTACGCCTCCAACAAACTGCCCGGGGTAAATATTTTAACCTTGTACTTTTCCTTATCCTTCTCCGCATTGACACTGCTATAATAATACCTTTGTGTAATCCCATTGGCCAGTAGCTCTTTTTGGAAAAAGAAAACTCAAGACAAAGTAGCTAAGGCTCCTCGTAGTAAGACCAAGGTCATCAAGAAAGCTGCCAAAAAGAAAACTGCTGAGTCTTCAGAACCACCAGAAGATGTTGATGACTCGGCTGAAGAGGTAAAGTTTGATCTCCCTTGACTTCTATCCATATATTTTACTGACAATGATTATTTCCAGGATGATGCGGAGGCCAGCCATGCAGATCATGATGAGGTAATTTGTCTTTCTTCTGACTCGGAACTTGTGTCGGTTCAACGATTTTGCTGTGCAGTTCGAAAAGTGAAATGCTCTCACCCTGTTGCTCATTTGGATCAAAAACTTTCTTTGAAGACACAGCAAACCGAAGGGCGTCGCACAACTCGGCACAGTGGTCAACAGGTCACTTCTTCTGGTTTACCTCATACCCCAAATCGGAAACGTCGTCCAGAGGTTGCTTGTTCTTCTGAAAAACGTTATCTTTTGAAAGGTTTCTTCCGATGCCCTCTCAATTCATCTGATTCAAATTATCAGGCATCTTCTAATTCGTCTGGCGGTTCATCAACCACTCAGCTGCCTCCCCTGAAAACTGTCCCTGGGTAAATGTGTAGTCTTCCCTTCTCTTTCATAACTCAGTTGACCATGCTAATCTTTGTTTTAATATTAGTGCTCAAGCTCGTTTGAGTAAGAAGGCCAAGACCAGCGCCCCTACCGGTGAAGTTGAGACGGAGAAAACTCCTGAGGATGTTGATAAAGATCTCGATAATCTCATGGATGATTTTACTCTGCCAGAGCCAACTATCAATGTTAATCCGCCGGAAGCTGATCCGGCCATGCATGAGGATACCTTAAGTCCACATGCTATGCCTGCAAGTCCGGCTGCTGATCCACTGAAGTCAAGTGCTAATCCGCCAAGCCCAGCCAAAGACGATGACGTTATTGTTACTGGCACTGCTTATACCGCTCTGGGTGATCCAGTTGTCTTGGCAAAACATACCGCCAAGGATGAGTTTATTTCAATGGGCAAGAGGAAGATGGAAACTGATATGTCAAAATATGCTAATCTTTCTGCCCAAGATCTTCATTCCGGTTTCTTGAACCGGCTTTATACAAGTCGAGATACTGAGGCTGACTTGGTAAATCTGATGAAGGAACGTTATGAGGTAAACATTTTCCTCCTTATCTTTGTATTTTCACTGCCTTGTATCTGTAGCCCCCAAGGGTCGGTTTAAATTTGTAAAAACAAACCGGGACTTTGAATTTCCAAACTGCACATTGTTGACTTTTAAGTTTTTTGAACAAATACACATTAGCCCCCAAGTGCCAGGATTGAAACTTGTATGAATCCTTGGGACTTTGAATAAGCAGTAAGAACGAATTAATCCGCATTAGCCCCCAAGTGCCAGGATTGAAACTTGTATGAATCCTGGGACTTTGAATAAGTAGTAAGAAAGAATTAATCTGCATTAGCCCCCAAGTGCCAAGTGTAGAACCAGTTGTATGCTTGGGACTTTTGATAAAATATTGAAATGCTCCTCTTGATTTTGGCAGGCTGACATAAACCATCAACGGACGCACATTGCTGATCTTCAAGAAATTATCAAATCTCAACAAGAAGAATCTTCCAAAGCCAAAGATGAACTTCGAGCCGCTTTAACTTCCATAGAACGACTGAAAGAAGAATTCAAGACGGAACGTGTCAACTGGGACACTAAAAAGGGGACATTGCTAAAATGGGCTGAAGACGCCGAATCTGCACTTAAACCGGTAGCAGAAGAACTTTCTGGGTTAAAGTGCCAAAAAACGCCATGACCTCCGCAGTATTTGGTAAGTACTCCTTAGCAAATTATTTGAAATACCCATCTCGTAAGGTGCCGGTTGAAATATGAAATTCTTAAACCGTTGCAGGGAGCCGCATTACTCATCTGGGCTCAGATGTACGGATGAAGCTGAAAGCAGCGTATACTCTTCTGGAACAACTTTACACCGGTGCTCAACGGGTTATCTGTGTAGCCTCCTATGACAAACCGGCCCCAACACTGATCAAGGATACTCTGACAAGGCTATCCATGGTACCAGCACAGCTAGAAGAGGTGAAGCGATCTGCTGCCAGGGCCGGCGCTTTGTTGGCACTTACCCGAGCCAAAGCATGGATAGCTGACTTGGATCCGGTTGACCTTGCCAAAGGCTTTCCAAGCACACAATAAAATGGGGAAGATTTTGATGATGTAGCCCTTAAAAGAGTGACAAGGGAGATGCGTCCTCTGGCGAGTCAGCTGGCAGAAGATGCTAACTTGACGGTTCACCGGTCTTATTATGATGCCAACAACAAACGGGTTAACCCTGTCATTCCGGAGGCGCAAAATCTTATTCCAGGAATCCGTAAGCACACTTATGCCCCTGACATTGATCCGTCAGAACTTATCAATGAAGAATCTATCTTTCAGGCCTTAACCCGGATTGATTGGACACCACAAACTTCCAGCCGCTAGGTCGGGAAGAGGAGGCTGAACCGACGCCAGATGACCCATCAACTTCGCATCAACATGGTAATGAGACTTGATCCGGCAATTAGAGTGATGCTCCAGAAACCTTGCTCTGCTGGAAACACCATATTTTGGGCCTTCAAGCGCCTTGTAATAAGCTAGTGGAAATATTTTGATCCGTTGCCCTCGTGCAGCGGGATATACTTTGCGTTGATTTGTCATGAGAATTTCAGTAGTGGCTTATGTATTTTTACAATATTATGCAGTCCCTGTGCCTGCATAAGGCAAATCTGTCCAGGCGGTTTACCACCGGACGGGTCAAAATACCCAACACAACTTGGTAAGCAACTACGGTTGCAGCAATAATAAATCATACCTGTGATATAAAACATTGCTGTTGGTTTACCAATTGTGATGTGAAGAAAAGGTAAAAAACCAACTTCCCCCATGCCATGTTGGCATATATGATATAAAACCGGGTTGTGATGAACACCGGCCGATTGCTGGAGACAAAGTGTCAAAGCCAGACCGGTTTTAAGGGATGCCGGATTACCTTTAATTGTATACTTTAACAGAAGATCCATAAGCCATGCCGGGTTAAGAAACTCCGGTTTAACATAGACCTCACGAAAAACAAAAACTTGGCAGAAAAAAGCAAACAAAAACTGTAGTCGAGGCTTTTCGAGGGCTGCCAGGCCCAAATCGAGGATTTTCATGGGCTGCCAGGCCACTGAGTTAAACCATTTTGGCGAAGCCTTTTAAGACGGCCCTCCAAATAACCAATCATCATTTTAACTTTGACAAGTTCAGGGTCTCAATGAGAGTAACTGTCAAACGTTCGACAGGTCGTGCCAGGATTACCTGGATAGGAGTGGCTTACTTGATGAAGGCAGGCTAACCCGGGGTTTTAGGTGAATACACCAGGCTTCCAAGCCATGGGTCGATACCCACCTACAAGGGTCCTTTCAAACTCTTTGGTATTTGACGCAAAGAGCCCCCAAGTAACTTTGTGAGCTGTGCTCAATGGGTGCCTATGTTTGAGTTGTGCGTAGCAACAAGACTCTCTTTGGCCCCTTGGGTGTGAAGCTCCCAAGCTTTGTTGTGGCATGATAGCTGCATCGGGAGGGTAGTAATGCTATGCTCTCTTTGGTGAATACACCTATGTTTGAACAGGAAGCCCCCATGTTAACAGATATTTGAAGTAAAAACGGCGGAGGCCCTGCTTGATAGCAAGGATGCCCGTTTATTATATTAATCATAATATATACATTGTTGAAATATGTACATATGAAAAGCCTGTGGCTTCAAGTGTAATAAGGCCGTAGGAGAGCTATGTTCCATGGCCGCTGGGTCTCCTCCTCAGAGCTACGTGAGTCTTCTCGAACGTCAATGAGGTAGTATGATCCGTTGTGCAGATTTTTGCTGACCAAAAAAGGCCCTTCCCAAGGTGGGGATAACTTATGCATATCAGTCTGGTCTTGGATGAGCCGAAGTACCAAATCGCCTTCTTGAAAGGTTCTTGTCTTAACCCGGCGGCTGTGATAACGCCGCATGTCTTGCTGATAAACCGCCGACCGAGCCAAAGCCATGTATCGCTTCTCATCTAACAGGTCCAGTGCCTCTTGGCGTGCTTGCTCGTTATCCGCTTCAACATAATTCGCAACCCGGGGCGAGTCATGACGAATATAACTTGGGAGGACAGCCTCACCCCCATAGACCAGGAAAAAAGGTGTATATCCCGTAGATCGGTTTGGGGTGGTATTTATGCTCCATAACACTGATGGAAATTCCTCCACCCAACAACCCGGCGTCCGCTTCAAAGGGACCATGAGCCGAGGCTTGATACCTCTCAGGATTTCTTGATTCGCCCTCTCAGCTTGACCATTGGACTGGGGATGAGCCATGGACGCTACATCAAGCCGGATGTGCTCTCGTTGGCAGAACTCCTCCATCTCACCTTTAGAAAGGTTCGTACCATTATCTGTGATGATGCTATGTGGAAAGCCGAAATGGAAAATAATCTTTTTGAGAAATTGAACCGCCATGGCTGCATCACATTTACTGATGGGCTCCGCTTCAACCCATTTGGTGAACTTGTCAACCGCCACCAACAGGTGGGTCTTCTTGTCCTTAGAACGCTTAAAGGGTCCAACCATATCAAGCCCCCAAGTAGCAAACGGCCAAGTGATGGGGATCATGCGTAACTCCTGAGCAGGAACATGAGCACGACGTGAAAATTTCTGACAAGCGTCACACCGCTTTACCAAGTCTTCCGCATCAGAATGAGCTGTCAACCAGTAGAACCCGTGTCGGAAAGCCTTAGCAACCAAGTACTTTGAGCTGGCATGGTGACCGCAATCCCCTTCATGGATTTCCCGTAGAATCTCTTATCCTTCTTCAGGAGAAACACAACGTTGGAATACGCCTAAAACGCTAGAATGGTGCAACTCGCCATTGTGAATAACCATAGACTTGGACCGCCGGACTATCTGCCTGGCGAAACGTTCGTCTTCTGGTAATTTGCCCGGTTCAGATACGCCAAATATGGAACCGTCCAATCCGGAGTGGCATGTAAAACGGCTACCAACTGGGCCTCCGGATCAGGAACAGCTAAATCCTCCTCTGTAGGCAACTTTACAGACGGGTTATGCAAGATATCTAGAAAGGTATTAGGTGGTACCGGTTTACGCTGAGATCCCAGTCGGCTTAGAGCATCTGCTGCTTCATTCTTGCACCGGTCGATGTGCTCCACCTGATAACCCTTAAAGTGACCTGCTACAATATCCACCTCGCGCCTATAAGCCACCATGAGCGGGTCTTTAGAATCCCAAGTACCAGAAACTTGCTGAGCCACCAGATCATAATCTCCAAAGCATTGAACCCGGCTTAAGTTCATTTCCTTAGCTACACGAAGACCGTGGAGCAAGGCCTCGTACTCTGCTGCATTGTTAGTACAAGTAAACATTAAGCGGAGAACATAACAAATCTTATCTCCTTGAGGGGAAGTGAGGACAACTCCAGCCCCCGAGCCTTCCAGCTGCCTGGATCCATCAAAGTGAATGGTCCAGTATGTATTATCCGTTTTGTCTTCTGGTGCCTGTAACTCGGTCCAATCATTGATGAAGTCCACAAGCGCCTGAGATTTGATGGCTGTTCGGGGTGTATACTTCAAACTATGGGGACCGAGCTCGATCGCCCACTTTGCAACCCGGCCAGTTGCCTCTCTATTCTGGATTATATCACCCAAGGGAGTAGAACTAACCACTGTAATAGGATGGCCTTGAAAATATTGCTTGAGTTTCCTACTTGCCATGAAAACTCCATACACTAGCTTCTTCCAATGTGGATATCTTTGCTTTGATTCGATTAGTACTTCATTGATATAATAAACTGGTCGCTGAACCGGATATTCTTTCCCAGCCTCCTTACGCTCAACCAAAATCGCCACACTAACCGCTCGGGCATTGGCAGCCACGTACAACAGTAGAGGTTCATTATCAACTAGAGCAGCGAGGACTGACGGTTTAGCTAGCTGCCTCTTCAACTCCTCGAATGTCGCGTCAGCGGCGTCACTCCAGACGAATTTTTCTATTTTCTTCAACATCTGATACAGGGGAATCGCCTTCTCTCCCAAACGGCTGATAAATCGGCTGAGGGCTGCAATCCGGCCCGCCAGGCGCTGAACGTCATTGATACATGCCGGTTTAGCCAAGGATGTGATTGCTTTGATCTTTTCCGGATTTGCCTCAATACCTCTGTTAGACACAAGAAAACCCAAGAGTTTGCCTGCCGGAACACCAAAAACACATTTGTCCGGGTTGAGCATCATTTTGTAAACCCGAAGATTGTCAAACGTCTCCTTGAGATCATTTATCAGGGTTTCCTGCTTCCTGGATTTCACCACAATGACATCCACATAGGCATGAACATTACGGCCGATCTGCTTGTGAAGACAATTTTGCACACAACGCTGGTAGGTTGCTTGGGCACTCTTGAGCCCAAAGGGCATAGAAACATAGTAGAAGGCTCCAAAGGGAGTGATGAAGGCTGTTTTCTCTTGGTCCTTAACTGCCATTTTAATCTGATAATAACCTGAATAAGCATCCAAAAAACTCAGGCGCTCACAACCTGCCGTTGCATCAATGATCTGATCGATATGTGGGAGAGCGAAAGGATCTGTCGGGCAAGCTTTGTTCAAATCAGTGTAGTCCACACACATACGCCAAGTGCCATTTTTCTTAAGAGCAAGCACCGGATTTAGCGTGTGCTCAGCGAGTTCCCTCGGTACACCTGACATGTCAGAAGGTTTCCATGCAAAGATGTCCTGGTTATCACGGATGAACTCGATGAGCGCGCTTTCCTATTTCAGATCCAGATTTGCACTGATACTAAACTGCTTGGATGAATCACCAGGGACGAAGTCAACAAGCTTAGTCTCATTAGCCGGTTTGAACGTCAGGGCCGGGTCATGTTCAGTCATAGGTTTCTTCAGAGGGGTCATATCCGCCGGATCAACATTGTCTTTATAGAATTTCAGCTCCTCCGTGGCACAAACCGATTCTGCATAGGCCGCTTCACCTTCCTCGCAATCCAAGGCAATCCTTCGGCTCCCATGTACTGTGATCGTCCCCTTATAACCTGGCATCTTGAGCTGTAGATAGACATAGCAGGGCCTCGCCATGAATTTCGCGTAACCTGGCCGTCCAAATAGCGCGTGATATGGACTCTGGATTTTCACCACTTCAAAGGTCAAAGTCTCAGACCTGGAATCAAACTCATCTCCAAACACAACTTCCAAAGCAATCTTTCCCACAGGGTAGGACGATTTACCTGGTACCACACCATGAAAGATAGTGTTTGACGGTTTAAGATTCTTATCCGTTAAACCCATGCGACGGAAAGTCTCATGGTATAGGATGTTGATACTGCTCCCTCCATCCATCAGAACCTTGGTAAACTTATAGCCCCCCACCTGAGGCGCTACCACCAAGGCTAGTTGGCCCGGATTGTCAACCTGGGGCGGGTGATCCTCCCTGCTCTACACAATAGGCTGCTTCGACCATCGTAGATAATGTGGTATAGCCGGTTCAACAGTATTGACCGCCCTCTTGTGAAGTTTCTGATCCCGCTTGCACAAGCTGGTAGTGAACACATGATACTGTCCGCTGTTCAACTGCTTGGGGTGACTTTGGTAATCTGACTGTTGCTGATTCCCTTGATTATTCTGCTGGTTATTACCATGGTTGTTCTGATGGCCCTGGTTGTTCTGAAATCCAGAGCTTGAACCGTCGCCCCCATGGAAACCTGGACCTGAGCCGCCCGGTGGATCCTGATCATACCGGTATAAATCAGAATTTTTGAACTCCCTCATTATGTGACAATCTTTCCAAAGATGTGTGGCAGGGGCCTCCTTGGTTCCACGCTTCGGGCAGGGCTGGTTTAACAAACGCTCCAGATACATGCCGCGCTGGGGCGGTTTACCTTTGCGACGCTGCATATTTGTGTTAGCCACCAAATCTGAAGTATCCGCTTTACGCTTACTGTTATTCCCATGGCTCCCTTGGTTGTGGTGCTGCCCTTTTGCACCGCCGTTCTTCTTTCCCTTCTCCGGTTTGTCCTCCTCTGAATCCGGATCCTTGGTATTATCTGAATGGGCATACTTAACTAAAGCGGCCATGAGTGTTGACATGTCGTTGCAATGACATTTGAGCCTTCCCAACTTCTGTTTCAACGGCTTGAAACGGCAATTGCCCTCCAACGTTAATACCGCGGTATCTGCATTAATACGATCTGACGAATGCAAAATCGTCGAGACTCGTTTAACCCAATGGGTCATGGACTCCCCTTCCTCTTGGACACAAACGGCCAGATCCACAATTGACATCGGCTGCTTGCACGTATCCTTGAAGTTCTGGATAAAACGGTGCTTTAATTTGGCCCATGAGTCGATAGAGTTGGTTGGCAAGCTCTTCAACCAAGTGCAAGTTGTTCCTTCCAGCATCATGGTGAAATATTTAGCACAAACTGCCTCATCCACATCTAACATCTCCATTGCCATCTCATAGCTCTCCACCCACGCCTCTGGCTGCAACTCAACGGTGTAATTTGGTACCTTACGAGGTCCCTTGAAATCCTTGGGCAATCGCACATTACGTAGTGCGGGAGTTAAACATGGCACTCCTAGAGAACTGAACATTACCCCTGGCTCCATGGAGGCAGTGGGGTGAACCAGAGTATGATGTCGTGCTTCGTGTCGAGCTGTCAACTCGGCCCCCCGTCATGCGCGGCCGTGGTCCACAACATCTTGCGCATTAGCACCTCCCCAGGCCGGGTTGTTCTCCCGCGGCGAATTTCGGTGGCGTGCGCTACTGGATACGGCTGGTTCGTCTTCCACGTGTCTGCTATAACTCCGGCTTGGACAGGGAGTGGAATGAATCCTCTCACGGCTATGTGAATATGCTTGCTGTTGATTCAGTGCTGTCTGAAGGAGATCCCTGGCCCGACGCGCTTCCACTTCAACTGGTGATTCGCCGTCGGTTGGGAGAGCCGCCAGGCGTGAAGCGGCGGCCACAATATTATCCAACGGGTTGGAATAATGCCCGGGCTGCGTTGATGATACAACGCTGTTCTGGCGAGGCAGGTTTGTTGCGCGTGGCTGAACTGGTGCTCCTGCTTCCGGTGCCCCCGCTCGGTTTGGCGCGGGTTGGTTACCAGCTCCTACACCTGGCGTGTTGAAAAGATTTTGCGGCTCATAAACCGATGGGAGACGTGATCGGTACTGTCTTCTCATGACCTCTTCTGAAGCATTCTGATCTAGTCTAATCCGGTAAGCCTGTGCTTCCAACTCGGCCCGATCTGTGGCCATCCTGGCGTTCTCTGCTGCCAGGTCTGCTTTAGCTTGGGCTATCTGATCTTTCACCTTTAGAATCTCCGCATCGTGCTGATCCCTGGCTGCCTTGTCTACCTCCGCGGACATCAGTGCCGCTAGAGCGTCGAACAAATCAGATAAGACTTGGGCCGGAGGCGGCGCCGAGCTTCCTGCACCTGCTGGTGTGGCCGTTGTTGAACCGGAGAGTACCGCTGCGGCGGTAGATGAATGAGGCGTCGGTCGTGTGCCGGCCATGAAGACAGCGGCCCGGTTTGGCAGACCGGGGGAATCCGGAATACTGTTGCCCTCAGATCCTCCTTCAATCCAGCCGTCGTACAACCGGTAAAGCGATTCGGTTTCTCCGGAAGACTCGTCATCACTATGGACTACGATTTCTCCATCGGAGATCGGTTCCTCCTCATAACCCGAACCGTGGACGACACCCACGAAAACATGCCTGGCCTTAGGATGAACCGGTGAAGAACTTGCACGTCGAGCCATCTCGATGATGTCGGTGCAGGTGTCCGGCTCGGGGGCCGGTTCGCCGATCTTGCCGATGAAGACGTGAATCCCACCAAAGGGGACCCGGTACCCGTATTCGATTGAATTAGCATCGGGACCCCATCCAGCGTTGTCGATGTAGAGATTGCCGCGGCGACTCTTCATCATCCAGCCCACAGCGTATCCCCTCAGTCCATCGAAGTTGCCCTTCAAGAACTCGAAACCATCGTGCGATAGCCCCACGGTGGGCGCCAACTGTCGTGGAATTGTCATGGCAGATGTCCTCATGGAAGGACTTAGTCGTGGAGCCATCACTACGGGTTAGCTTGAAGGGGTTAAACCGGACAAGTGGACACGAGAGTTTTATACTAGTTCGGCCCCTTTGATGAAGGTAAAAGCCAACGTCTAGTTGTGATTGGTATTGCTGGGGTTTCGAAGACCAGGGAGCGAATCCGCTTTATCTGGCTTCGAATTGTTCTCTGTCCCTGAACCGCCGCCGGGTCACCCCTTTATATATTCAGGAGGATCCCGGCCGGTCTACAGAGTCCCGAGGCTGGCTCATACAAGTGTCCACCTCGGTCTCTTCTTTCTTATCTTACAATGCAAGTTTATACAATCATGGTGGTTTACTATCATGGGCCCTAAACCGCCTGCGGGCTCTGGGCCTCTAAGCTTCATCCGTAAAGCGCCATCTTCTGGGTTTCCTTGGGCTTCAGTATAACTGAAGGTGAACCGGCCCCTCCTGGGCGGCTTACCCTCATAGTATTTTAGCTGGATTCAGACATCCTTATCATTAGCCTCATCCACTGAATTTGGTATAGAAGTAACTAGTGGCTAGAGAATTATGATGGACAATATATCAGGCAGAATGAACTCATGTTTTGTGACAGTCCATGATCAGATACTTCAACATTTTGGGACCTTCATAGATGATGTCCATACCTTCGTCCTATGCATTCCGTCTGACGACAAATTACTATGGTTATATGAAAAGAAGAATTTCAGCATCTATGGTAATGAAGACGTGCGTGGTTGATTTGTTGCATCTCGTGTTGTTTTCTAAACCGCTTCGACTCCTCAGTGGTCTGAAAATACCCATCTTCTAATTTTCATAACTGAATTTGTTGAAAATATTAGCACTTTCTTGATTAATTTAATCCATGAGTAGACAGTAAACATGGCAAATACGGTATGCATCTCATACCGATAACTAAGCATGTGAGAACATACATTACATAGAACTAAACCATCTATATAGGAACACCATATATATGGCTAGCACATGAACAAGGAAATAGAGGATGAGCGAGTCATACCCTCCGGTTGGCCAAGCCAACGCAGCGGCGGTAGCAGCAGCCTCGGCATCAGCCAAGGCCTTCTTCTTGGCGACTTCGTCATCAGCCATGGATTCGATGTAGAGGAAGTAGTGGAAGCAGAGACGGGCGAAGACGGGGACGGATCGGGAGCAGTCGCGTCGAGACGCTCCCCAAAAACCTTATTGCCGTTCTCCCGAGCAGGATCTCGAACGACAGGGTTCCGGAGGCACCTACTCCTCTGACCAACCGTGCACGCGATCGTCGGGATGGGATCGCCGGAGGCAGCACAATGAGAGGAACAATAGATGATGGCTAGGGTTGTACGAGAGGGAGTGAGTGAACTCAGTTAGGTTTCACTCCATTGGCCAGCGCCTTCTTATATAGGCCGTCAGGTAGATGGGCCTGGGCCAGGCCCACGGCCAAGTCCGCGAATAGCCCACGGTCCAACGTCTCGGACAGTGGCACTTCCGTAAGCGACTCATTAATTATTACCAATTAATTAACCATTTCCGAGCGGCAAAAATAAGCTTCAGCTCGGCTCATTCCCGCAACCCGCAACCGGCAACGCGCGCGTCGTGACGAGGCGAGGCGTGGCGAGGCGAGGCGGGCGGCGGCGGAGGAGGAGCGCGCGTGTGCAGCTCCTATTCCCAAGCTCCCAATAGCAAGTGATGGAGCATCCCTTATAAAGAGGTCTCCCTCTTCTTACTGTAGCAGTATGGTACTAAACTTCCCACACTTCCCACCACTTGCCGTACGCATGCATGCGCCTTAGAGATTAACCAGGGATTATTGTCTTATATGGGCCTAAGCCCATCCATAATCCAACAATCCCCCACCAGATCTCGAGGCACATAAGTTTGTCAACTGTTCCAAACAATGTTTGATATACCAGAATTTTCAGTGGAGACTGTTAAGTTGAACTTCCACCTAGAGCAATGGGATTAGACTTCTTCACAACTGAACAATGGACTATATCTTGGATTGTCAATTTGGCGTGTAGAAGTTTCGCCCATTGCCGGCTGATATGTGGCTGCCGAAGGCTAAACCCCACGGGTGGAGCTTATTAGTCATACTTCATACCTTCTCTGAGCTTCCTAGAGATCACCCAATCTCATAGACTATGACCAACAGTCGGGGTCACATAGGTGTGTTCCTCCAAAGAATGCTTTGTAGGTTAGCATCTTGCTTACATAAGCTTTGGAACACATTAAGATAAAAGTCAGCCTGCCTTACATAATTGAGAGTATTATTGCATCTCCAACGGAGTGGGTTAATTAAGGATACTCTCCTCAGTTGACCGATGGATTTTTTTCCCAGGTCCTAATTCACGGGATCTCCGATCACATAGGCTGGTTACCCCCATGGCAACTTACGTGGGTCTCATACCCATCTCCCTCGATTCATTTTCTATCACAATCCGTGATAACCCTTTCATAAAAGGGTCTGCCAGATTCTTAGCCGTCTGGATATAATCCAACGCTATTACTCCGGAGTTTCTTGATTTTCTGACAGATTAATCTTCTTCTTATGTGCTTTGTGGATTTCAATTTGTTCTTTGAACTCTTAGCCTTGGCAATCACTTTTTGATTGTCACAGTTCATAAGGACAGCCGGGACTGGTTTATAAACCACGGGCAAATCCATCAAAAGCTCTCAAAGCCATTCTGCTTCGACCCATGATGTGTCTAATGCTGTGAGTTCTGCTTCCATAGTCGATCTCGTTAAGATCGTCTGCTTGCAAGACTTCCAAGAAACATCACCACCACCAAGTGTGAAGACATATCCACTTGTGGCTTTCATCTCATCAGCATCAGATATCTAGTTAGAATCACTATACCCCTCAAGTACCGTCGGGTACCCAGAATAGTGAATTCCATAGTTCACAGTACCTTGCAAATAGCGCATCACTCGCTCAACAGCATGCCAATGCACATCTCCCGGATTGGAAACAAACCGGCTCAGTTTGCACACAGCAAATGAGATGCCAGGATGAGTAGCACATGCTAGGTACATCAGTGAACCAACCACTTGAGAATATCTCAATTGATCTACAGCCGTGCCTTCGAACTTTCGAATCCGCACGCTAGGATCATATGGTGTTGCAGAAGGTTTGCAGTCCGAATATCCAAAACGGCTCAAAATCTTCTCAACATAGTGGGATTGCAAAAGTGTAATTCCACCCTCAGTATTTCTCAGTAGCTTGATGTTCAAGATAACATCAGCCACGCCCAGGTCTTTCATCTCAAAGTTATGAGATAAAAAGGCCTTGACCTCCTCAATGACCTTGAGGAGGGTCCCAAATATCAGTATGTCATCGACATACAGACACAGTATAACTCCTTCGCCCCCACCATAGCGATAGTATACACATTTGTCAGCTACGTTAACAACAAAGCCAACAGATGTCAAAGTTGTATTAAACTTCTCATGACATTGCTTAGGCGCTTGTTTCAGGCCATACAAAGATTTCACTAGCTTACACACCTTTCTTTCCTGACCATTTACTACAAAGCCATCCGGCTATTACATGTAAATTTCCTCGTCTAGCTCTCCGTTAAGGAAAGCCGTCTTAACGTCCATCTGATGAACGAGAAGACCATGTGAGGCAGCCAAAGCGAGTAGCACTCGAATGGTTGTCAGTCTATCCATAGGTGAGTAAGTATCAAAGAAATCCTCTTCTTCTTTCTGGGTATAACCCTTGGCCACAAGCCTAGCCTTGTACTTCTCAACAGTACCATCGGGCCTAAGCTTCCTCTTGAACACCCACTTACATCCCAATGGTTGGAAAACATAAGGACAATCAACGATCTCCCATGCCCCGTTAGCCATGATGAAATCCATCTCACTACGGACCGCATCCTTCCAATAGTCAGCATCCGGAGATGCATAAGCTTCTGAAATGGAATTGGGAGTGTCATCATCCACGAGGTACATGAGGAAATCATCACCAAAAGACTTTGCAGTCCTTTGTCTCTTGCTCCTAACAGGAGCTTCCTCGTCATCCTCCGAGGAACTTTCATCACTTTTGTGTTCATAGTATTTCATTAGAATTGCAGGTTCAGGAGTCTCATCAGATTCCAGTCTAGAAGTGCTTTGCATATCTCTCATGGGGAAAATATCCTCAAAGAATGTAGCATCCTTAGACTCTATAATTCTACCGACCTTCTGGTCAAGTACCTCAGATTTCACTACTGGAAATCTATAGCCAACGGTATTCTTAGCGTAGCTCAAATTAACGTAGTCCACGTTCTTCAGACCAAGCTTACGCTTTTTGGGGATCGGCACATTGACCTTCGCCAAACAGCCCCAAGTGCGCAAGTAAGAGAGTGTAGTTCTTTTCTTTTCCCATTGCTCACAGGGAGTAGTCTCAGTATCCTTTGCGGGAACTTTATTCAGGACATGACATGATGTCAATATATAGCCTCCCCCCACCATGCCTTGTATAAACCCGATGTATCTAACATGGTGTTAGCCAAATCAGTTAGTGTACGGTTTATCCGTTCGGCAACCCCGTTTTACTGGGGCGAATAGGGAGGCGTCCTCTCATGAATAATACCATGTTTCGCACAGAAAAAATCAAACTCACTAGAAAAGTACTCTCCACCACGATCAGACTAGACTCGTTTTATTTTCTTCTCAAGTTGGTTCTCAACTTTAGGTTTATACATTTTAAAGTAGTGTAGAGCCTCATCCTTTGTATTTAACAGATACACATAACAGAATCTAGTGGAATCATCAATCAAAGTCATGAAGTATCTCTTTCCACCTTTAGTCAACACACCATTCATCTCACAGAGATCTGAATGTATGAGCTCTAGTGGTGCCAGGTGTCTCTCCTTCGCGGGCTTGTGAGGCTTACGAGGTTGCTTTGCTTGCACACACGCATGGCACTTAGAGCCTTTGGCTAAAGTGAAACTCGGGATTAGATTCATCTTAGCTAGCCACGTCATAAATCGAAATTTATGTGACAAAGACGTGAATGCCAAACCTCACATTTGTTCACATTGGAATGAATTTGGTTCACGACTTTATTACAGAAATTCTTCAGGGAAAGGCAGAACAAACCACCATAATCATATCCTTTTCCAACAAATAGTCCATAACGAGATACGACTACTTTGTTAGACTCAAATACTAACTTAAACCCTTCTTTACATAGAAGGGAGCCACTAACGAGATTCTTCTTGATGGCGGGGACATGCTGCACGTTCTTCAGTTGCACGATCTTTCCTGAAGTAAACTTCAGATCTACCGTGCCAACACCATGAACAGAAGCATGCGAGCCGTTCCCCATTAGGACGGAACAATCTCGTGTGACCTGGTAAGAATAAAAACAAGGACACATCAGCACACACATGAATATTGGCCCCAGTGTCAACCCACCAATCGGTGGACTGACAAACTGAAAGTACGGTAAACAAATTACCATACCCAGATGGCCCATCATTGTTGCTCAAAGTGACATTGCCAGACTTGGCGTCCTGTCCTAACTTCTTATACTTGCTTGGGAACTTGTTGGCCCAATGTTCAACCGAACCACAAGTAAAGCAGCCCTCATCGTTCTTGTTCTTCTTGAATGTCTTACCCTTCTTCTTAAATGTAGTATTATGCTGGACAGAGTTCTTTCCCTTGAACTTATGGGCATTCTTCTACACCATATTGGCACTAGAAGAACCCTCTGCCCCTTTCACGTGTGAGTTCTTTGCTCTGGAGTTCTGCTGAACACTTAGATAACCAATGACATCCTCAACAGAGAATTCACGTCTCAAGTGCTTGCGAGAAGTAGCAAAGTTCCTTCATCCAGGAGGGAGTTTTGCAATAATGCAACCTGCGACAAACTTGTCTGGTAAATCACACTTCAGGAGCTCTAGCTCCTTAGCGATGCATTGTATCTCATGGGCCTGGTCCAATACAGAACGGTTATCAACCATTTTGTAATCATGGAACTGCTCCATAGCATACAACTCGCTTCCAGCATCGGTTGCGCTGAATTTAGCTTCGAGCGCATCCCACAAATTCTTGGCAACACGCATATGGAGATATGCATCCACAAGCTTGTCTCCTATCACAGTAAGAACGGCTCCCAGAAAGATGGTGGATGCCTTCCTAAACGCATTCTCCTGTCCAGGAGCAATCGCTATCGTGGGAGACACAACACCAACCCAGAACACATACATTGTTGTGAGCCACAAGGTGGTCCGCCACTAGTAGAAGAAGGGTCAAACGTGAAGCACATTAGTGCCGGTTTGATTTAGGCCCGGTACTAATGGTACCATTAGTGCCGGTTCGAACGGATTTGCATTAATGCCGGTTCATGTTGAACCTTTAGTACCGGTTCATGGCACGAACCGGTACTAAAGGGGTGGTGGCAGGCTGGCGTTAGGCGGGGGCCCCACGATCACCTTTAGTACCGGTTCATGGCACGAACCGGTACTAAAGGGGTCTGACCTATAGTACCGGTTTGTGACACAAACCGGCACTATAGGGCAAATTTCAAAATCTACCCCCCCCCCCGTGTGTCGCCATTTCAGTTCTGAAAAAATCAAAAGAAAATGATAAAAACTTCAAAAAATAAAATCCTTCGAGAGGTAGTTATATTACTACATCTACTAGTTAGGAAAATTTGAAAACTACAATTTGGACATGTTTTGCAAAAAGTGTAGGGAAGATGTAAAACGGCTATAACTTTTGCATACGATGTCGGAAAAAAACGTATAATATATCAAAAAATTCAGCACGAAAATCCGCATCCGATGGAGACCGCCTACGGCCTATTTGGAATTTTTTAGAATCCTCAAATTCCAAAAGGAAAAAAGATATGGTCAAATTTCAGTTTTTTTAAAAAAAATTGGTTAAATCTGGTCAAACTACTTATTCAAGAAGTATTAATGTTACTACATAATTATTCAAGAATATTAGTGTTACTAAATAATTATTTCAATTTTTTGAATTTTGGTCAAATATGGTCAAACTATGGTCAAACTGTGGTCAAACTTATTCAAGAAATATTAGCGTTACTAAATAATTACTGTTTTTTTAGAATAATAGTTTCAAACTCAAACGGTGAAATGTGTGACTTCATGCTAAAGCTAAACTCCTGAGGGTTAATAGGATTAACATCTTACTATTGTCAGGAAAACAACAAGTGCAGACTTGGAAACGAAGGAGAATAGAACCCAAAAGTTAAGCGTGCTTGGGCTGGAGTAGTGAGAGGGATGGGTGACCGGTCGGGAAGTTAGATGATTTGGAATGAGTGATCCACAATTGAGCAGTTAAGAGAGGTGATTAGAGACTAAATCATCAAATAATTCAGAAAAATTAAAAATCGAAAAAAAAATCAAATTTTTTTTTCCAAAATTTTCAAAAAAAAAACCTTTAGTACCGGTTGGTAACACTAACCGGTACTAAAGGTCCCCCATATCAGGGCGTGAGCTCACGCCACGTGGTGGCACTTTAGCGCCGGTTCATGCCGAACCGGTACTAAAGGGGGGGGGGGCTTTAGTGCCCACACTTTAGTGCCGGTTCCATAACCGGCACTAAAGGCCCTTACAAACCGGTTTTAAAGCTCCGTTTTCTACTAGTGTTCGTCCGCCAACACTTAAAATTTGTTCCAGTAAACTTTTCCGGTTTCAGAGTAGCGGCGAAGTCATGAGTCAAAAAGTGTCTAAAATAAGGTTTTTGGATTGTTGGAAATATTAGCACTTTCTCGATTAATCTAATCCATGAGTAGACATTAAACATGGCAAATATGGTATGCATCTCATATCGCTACCTAAACATGTGAGCACGTACAATACATAGAACCGAACCATCTATGAACAACATATATAAGGCTAGCACATGAACAAGCAAATAGGGGATGAGCGAGTCATACCCTCCGGTTGGCCAAGCCAACGCAGCAGCGGTAGCAACAGCCTCGGCATCAACCAAGGCCTTCTTCTTGGCGACTTCGTCGTCAGCCATGGAGTCGAAGTAGAGGAAGTAGTGGAAGCAGAGGAAGACGAACACGGGGACGGATCGGGAGCAGTCGCGTCAAGACGCTTCCCAAAAACCTTATTGCCGTTCTCCCGAGTAGGATCTCGAACGACAGGGTTCCGGAGGCACCTGCTCTCCCGACCAACCGTGCCCGCGGTCGTCGGGATGGACTTGCCGGAGGCAGCACAGTGAGAGGAACAGTAGATGACGGCTGGGGTTGTACGAGAGGGAGTGAGTGAACTAAGTTAGGTTTCACTCCACTGGCCAGCGCCTTCTTATATAGGCCGTCAGGTAGATGGGTCTGGGCCAGGCCCATGACCGAGTCCACGAACAACCCACGGTCCAATGTCTCGGACGGTGGCGCTTCCGTAAGTGACTCGTTAATTAATTAAAAATTAAATAACCATTTCTGAGCGGCAAAAATAAATTTCGGCTCATTCCCGCGACCTGCGTCGTAGCGAGGCGAGCGGCGGAGGAGGAGGAGCGCGCTTGTACAGCTCCTATTCCCAAGCTCCCAATAGCAACTGATGGAGCAACTCTTATAAAGAGGTCTCACTCTTTTTACTGTAGCAGTATGGTACTAAATTTCCCACACTTCCCACCACTTGTCATACGCATGCATGGGCCTTATAGATTAACTAGGGATTATTGTCTTATATGGGCTTAAGCACATCCATAATCCAACAGAATTTGGATCTAGAAAATGATAAACAATGTTAGTTAGTGCTACATTTTTACCAGATGAATTGCACCGTTGATTCACTAAGATGAAGTGCCAAGCCTGCTGATCAAGCCCGTCCAACTTATCGGGCACGACCATGTATCGCTTGATGCGAGACAGAACGAGACCTCGCTTGAAGGAGCGTTGTCCCATCACCAGTATTGTGCCAGCGAAACTTCCACTTAGTTCCTTTTTATATATATTTATTCATTCACTCATTTTTTCCTTTGTTTATATCTTTGAAAAAACTCTAAATACATATATTCCAAAACAAACTTTACATAAAAAAATGAAAATGTTATGTCGGTCTAAAAAATTTCTTACTGTAATTTAAAAAAATGTTGACCTTTCAAGAAAAACGTTTGTGACAATTAAAATATGTTCACGTCTTAAAAAAAATATACATGGCATTTTCTGAAATATGTACATACAATGGTAAAAAATGTTATTGTAATTCAAAAAAAGTTGTGTCACCCAGTAAAATGTACATTACATTATAAATAATGTCCACACGCTTCAAAAAATATGCATGTGACATTTTAAAATAAATTTTATACAATATATGAAAAAATTGGCATACTTTATAAAATGTTTCAATTTGTGTTTGAAAAGAATTTAACATGTATTCAAAAAATGTTTAAAGCATGTGGTTGAAATAAATCATGTATTTGAAAAATATTAAATATGAAAATATTTTATATGTATACAAAAAACATACAATGTGTATGAAAAAATTGGACATCAAATAAAATATTTTGAAAAATATTGATCATGTATTCAAAAAATATTTCTGACATATATGAAAAATGGAAAATGTGTATGAAAGTATTAGACATGTGTTGAATGAAAAGAGAAAAAAAAACTAATAAAATGAAAGAAAACCGGTGGAAACCGAAGAATGAAACAAAGTAAACAGAAGAAAAGCAAAGAAAAAGAGAAATGGAACATGCAACCATGCATGGAAAAAGGCTAAAATCTTTTAGTTATAATATGTTGTTTATATTTGATAAATATATAATTATACAACAGTCATATGTATTTTTATTTTTATTTTGTTGATCAAAATATTCATGTGTACATATTCAAATATCACTGAAATATATTGCAGACAATTCACGCAGCAACAAGTGGGGTATCATCTAGTGTATCTTCATACTCCTTTCCTTTCAAATACACTATACTACAAATAAAGTTAGGCATTTATTTGCAAACTATAAATGCCTAACTTTATTAGTAGTATAGTAATAAGTTTATTCATTTTCGTTAATTTTTCTCCCCGTTTTCTTCCTGTTTTAAATTTAATGTCCCTTTTTACTATTTTTCTCATTCCTTATGATTTCATTTCAAATATCCTTTTATTGTGCTATAGTTTCCCTGTTTTTGATTAATATTCTGTGGTCTAATTCATCCAATTTTCTTAGCACATCATGATTTCACCATGGAACAACTTTGTCGTTATGGTAATTTTTTTATGGTAGACCAGTTTATTCTTAATATGGTACACTAATAGAAAATTGCTCTAACTTCACACAAGTGCCCCAACTATTTGTAAGATTCACAATTTTTCTTATGAATTTGGAATATATTTTGCGAGCGATTGTCTCCTGACTCTGCAACATTTTATTGCAAAGCAAGTGATTTTTTCTCATGAATTTGGAATATTTTTGTCCTGAACATAGAACATCTTTTATCTTGAAGCTACACCACCTCTTACCTACTTTAAGCTAGACCATTTTTTTCAGAGGATATGGAATATCTATTATTATTAATATGAATATTTTTCTCATGAAGTTGCAATATGTCTTATTTTAAGAGGAACATTTTCTTATAGAGTATCTTTAGTGAATCTGGAATATTTTTCCTCTGAACTTGAATTTTCTTTAAATGTTTTGTTTGACTCGATGTTTCCAAAACTTTTGAAAATATGTTATAATAATGCCATGACCTCAGGGTATAGTCAAGGAGGACAGACTAGGCTAGCAACCAAAGGGTAGCTCAGGCCCATGACATGTCAACATGCTATACCAAATTTGCGCTTCATCTGGCTTGGAGTATAAGAGATGTATATTTAATATATCTCTACCTTGTAAATGGACCAGACGCATGTAACCCTACCCACCATTCACCTCTATAAAGAGGGGTGGGGTGGGTAGGATCCTCCCAATCGGTACCTCTCAACATACCTTCACACACAAACCCTAGTTCTCATACAAGGCTACGATCAATACCATCAAAAAAGGTAGGAAGAAGGGTATTACCTCACTTCGAGGTCTTGAACGTAGGTAAATACTTTTTTGTGCCTTCCTTGGATTCCATACACGTACCGCGTCGCATGTTCATTATTAATGAAAACTAGATGGACAATGAGCCGCTAGGTAGGGGTTGAGCACATAGATTAAGCTAAAAGGATTCAGATGGGTTATTTCATCGACATCAATTTGTCGGCCACGACACTCGGGTGTTGGGCAACAACATCACCCTTGAGCGACCGTGCACAACATCAAAAACGTCGGGCTAGTTCACCCCCACCCCCACCCCCCAGTTGCCTATGGAATTGTTTCACCAATCCCTCCGGTGGAATCGTGCGGGATAGACTCTATATCGAACCTCCAAATTTCATCGGCAAATGAGTCCTGCCTTGGCGGCATCCCGAGGGATCAGTACGGAGCTTGCCATCCCCTGCGACAACTTGATCATCACTCTGGTCGCTGCCAGGAATCTCTCCAGGCGTGAGCCAAAAGTAAGGATGCGCGTCACAACCTCCTTGAATGTCGCCACCCTCTTGCACTCCCATGAGGCAGCCGAAAGAACGGAGTCCTTGGTGGGCTAGTCGAAGATACAAATAAGCCTTTAAGCACACAAGTTGCGCGTGCGCTCGCCTGAGATATACGCGACTTTAGACTTTAGATGACATGCGTAGTTGTAGCAAATATATTCCATAACCTCTTAATTTTTTTGTCTCCCTCTTTAATCCACAATAGCCTCCACATGATGAATTCGCGATAAAGTAGCTCTTTGAGATAACGATCATTTATCCCTTACAAATTTTCAGTGAATATTAGAAAAAGGTTCAAAACTTTATCAGCAACTGAATTGGGTCGATTTGCGGTAATCCATTTCTGAGCCCAGGCTCAGCTGCACCCGCCCTTACGAAACAAATCAAAATAAATACAAGAAAAATTCAAAAAATTCCAATTTTTTTGTGTGTGATAGATAATTTGATGTGTGAGGTACGCTCCAATTTTCAAGTCATTTGGACATCTGAGCAGCTCTCGGCGACAAAGACAAATACGGGGTCTGTAAAAATGTTTACTATTCATGCATTGTTCTGATCCGATTTTTTTTGCTGAGAGCTTCTCAAAAGTCCAGATGATCTAAAATTTCGAGTGGACCTCACGTGATAAATTGTCCACCATGCAAAAAAAGATTGGAAATGTTTGATTTTTTTTAATGTTTTGTGATTTTTTTCTAGATGGGTGGAGATGAGTCTGGGCACCGAAACGCCGCACTCGTCGATTTGCCTTGAAAATAACAAATAAGAAAAAATTGTGATGATAATGCCAAAAAATCTTAAGTTGGAGCTTCTTTGTTTCTCCCTTTACCTTATGTTGATCACTAATTAGAGGCTTCTTGACTTTCTCTTCCCTATTTTGGGTTTTATTTTTTATGTGTAATATAGGGAATTTTGATGATCTCGTTGCTCGCTTGTACAACTTGTGTTGTTGACATTAATTTAGCTGCTTTCGCCTCATTTGGTGACTCGGCGTATCCAACAGGAATCTCAAATGTGGAATAGAGCCAAACTAGGTGGGCTATCGAGAGGAGTGACTTATTAGAGACTTAGTAGCTTTCTATCCGTGGACTGCGCTGTCTATCAGCGCTGCTGTAATACCTTGTAAATTTCACCTTCTTCTCATTAATATATTATAAAAAGCGCGCAATTCTCTTGCGTGTGCTTAAAAAATAAAATTAGCTGCTTTAGGTCAGGCTTGGGCACGTACGGACAGGCCAATCGTTCGAAATTATTATGGACGTAACCGACTAGGTGTGGCTTGAACGACGGCTGCTTTGGATGAAAAACCGAACGTGCACGAAGCTAGCAGAGGCATGCACGATAAGATAGATAGATGACTTGGTACGTAGTCCGTACGGTGAGTCCTGAATTCCTGATCATGGTCGCATGTATCCACGAGGAAAAGAGGTCCTGGTCGCTGCTAATTAACAACCAGGTAGGAGTCCTCCATCAGGCGCGGCCACCAGACAAGGAAGCGTACATGTGGTTGACTAGGGAGACCTCCTGCTATTCGTTAACCTACTATTTTTCTTTTTGACCTGCTGACCGTAGAACAATCGTTCTACGGTATTTTCATTAATAAAGTAAATATATACAACAAGAGTCTACAGCAGTAACTCAACCAATGCCAGTTTTAGGGAACATCATCATAGAAAAATTAGAGAAAATTATCTATCCATCTCTGAATCTTGGTGGCCTTGGTCATTTTTGCTCTGTACTGGGCTCTGGTCATTCCTTCTTTCAGATAATATCTCCAACTCTGTAAGTGGACAGCAGCATGTCTGAAAATCTTGTCATTGCGAACACACCATATACCCCAACAGCCACCAAAATGATGTCCAGAGCAATATCTTGGGGAAGCTTTATTAATGTCAGACAAATCTCATCAAAGGTGGATGTGCCCCTCTTTTTGTCAAGTGCAATAGTATCCCAGCAGCTGAGAGCAAAAGGGCAGTCCCAAAAGAGGTGAAGTACAGTTTCCGCAGCATTATCATTACAAAGGACACAATTATAGGATTGAAGATGCATACTTTTCCTTCTTAAGAGATTCCTGGTGTTGATTCTGTCATAAAGCAGTAGCCAAAGGAAAATCTTGTGTCTGAGCATGGCTGCCGTTTTCCATAGCGATTTCAGGAGTACATGCCATGTAGACGGACCCATAAGGTGTTTATACATTTTCATTGAGCAATATGTACTGGAGTTCCATGACTAGACCCATCTGTCATGTTGACTGCTTTTGGGCAAGTCTTGAAGTATGACAAGCATCTGTTCAAATTGTCTATGAGCTTCCACTGTAAGGAGTCTGTGAAAGAAAGAAGCTGGATCCTCATTCTGGAGTGCCTGCTGTATAGTAATGTCTTTATTGATAGCAAAAGAGAAAAGTTCAGGATATAAGTCTTGCAGTTTGTCTTGCCTCCAATTATCAGACCAGAGCTGGACAGTATCTCCAATCCCAGGTTTGCGGATAGAATTGTCCTTGTATACAGGGAGCAGTTTCAGAATAGCTTTCCACCAGAAAGATCCAACCATTCTCTCCCCAGGCAGAGATGAGGAGTAGTATTCTTCCCAGATGATGTTCACCCGTGGAATGTCCTCTTTGTTCAGAAACTTATGAAGTAATTTCATGAGAAGGGTCTTGTTGTGAGTAGCAATATCAATAATGCCAAGTCCTCCGTGACTCTTGGGTTTACAAGCTTTGTCCCAAGCAATTAAGGGTTGTCCCCTAGCATCAGAACCATATTTCCTCCAGAAGCAGTTCTTGAGATATTTGTTGATTTGCACAATGACAGTAGGGGGAATGCTAGATAATGGTAGCCCTAGATATTTGATTGGCAGGTTCCCTATTTGACAACCTAGCAGGGCAGACAACTCTTGCATTTTTGTCTCTGGAGTATTAATGGCAATCATAGTTGATTTGGAGTAGTTTACCTTAAGTCTAGTATAAGCTGCAAAATGGAGTAGCGGGTTTTTGACTTGGAGGAGTTGGCTAGAGACAACAGGCAAGACCAGGACAGTGTCATCTGCATATTGTATGATTGGGAATTTGGGGCAAGAAGCATGGTGAAGGGGTGACTCAATGAGGGAATTCTACATAGCCTCATTCATCATAACTTGCAGAATATCAGCAGCCAACACAAAAATGAGTGGAGACAAAGGATCTCCCTGCCTAACCCCTTTTTTTACAAAGGAAATGCTTTCCAGGAATGCCATTAAGGAGGACAGATGAAAACCCAGTGCTGTAAATCTATTTGATCCATTGAATCCATTTTTGTCCAAAACCATAAGCTTCTAGTATACCAAAAATAGTATCATGGTTGAGCATATCAAAATCTTTCTCAAAATCCAATTTTAACAGAATGATCTCCTTTCTAGATTGATGACATTGATGGATATATTCATATGACCATGCCAGGCAGTCTTGGAGACATCTTTTATTAAGAAAGCCATATTGATTAATGTGGATCAGTTTGGGCATAACCTTCTGCAATCTGTTGGCAAGAAGGTTGGTCAAAATTTTGAAGTGTGGTTTGATAACCCACAAGTATAGGGGATCGCAACAGTTTTCAAGGGTAGGGCATTCAACCCAAATTTATTGATTCGACACAAGGGGAGCCAAAGAATATTCTCAAGTATTAGTAGCTGAGTTGTCAATTCAACCACACCTGGAAACTTAATATCTGCAGCAAAGTATTTAGTAGCAAAGTAATATGATAGTAGTGGTAACGGTAACAAAAGGGTAACGGTAGTAAAAGCAATGTTTTTGGTATTTTGTAGTGATGATAGTAATAGCAACGTGAAAATAAATAAGCGAAGAACAATATGTGGAAAGCTCGTAGGCAATGGATCGGTGATGGAGAATTATGCCGGATGCGGTTCATCATGTAACAGTCATAACCTAGGGTGACACAGAACTAGCTCCAGTTCATTGATGTAATGTAGGCATGTATTCCGAACATAGTCATACGTGATTATGGAAAAGAACTTGCATGACATCTTTTGTCCTACCCTCCCGTGGCAGCGGGGTCCTTACGGAAACTAAGGGATATTAAGGCCTCCTTTTAATAGAGAACCGGAACAAACCATTAACACATAGTGAATACATGAACTCCTCAAACTACGATCATCACCGGTAAGTATCCCGATTATTGTCACTTCGGGGTTAACGGATCATAACACATAATAGGTGACTATAGACTTGCAAGATAGGATCAAGAGCACTCATATATTGATGAAAACATAATAGGTTCAGATCTGAAATCATGGCACTCGGGCCCTAGTGACAAGCATTAAGCATAGCAAAGTCATAGCAACATCAATCTCAGAACATAGTGGACACTAGCGATCAAACCCTAACAAAACTAACTCGATTACATGATAGATCTCATCCAACCCATCACCGCCCAGCAAGCCTACGATGGAATTACTCACGCACAGCGGTGAGCATCATGAAATTGGTGATGGAGGATGGTTGGTGGTGACGATGGCGACGGATTACCCTCTCCGGAGCCGCGAACGGACTCCATATCAGCCCTCCCGAGAGGTTTTAGGGCTGGGCGGCCGCTCCGTATCGTAAAACGTGATGATTTCTTCTCCCTGATTTTTCTCCCCGAAACTCAATATATGGAGGTGGAGTTGGAGTCGGAGAGGCGACAAGGGGCCCACGATGTAGGGGGGCGCGCCCTAGGGGGGCAGGCGCGCCCCCCACCCTCGTGGCAAGGTGGTGGCCCCCTGGCCTTCATCTTTGATAGGCATTTTTCTTATTTTCTGAAAAGTGTCTCCATGAAGTTTCAGGTCATTCCGAGAACGTTTGCTCCTACACATAAGTAACACCATGGTAATTCTGCTGAAAACAGCGTCAGTCCAGGTTAGTTCCATTCAAATCATGCAAGTTAGAGTCCAAAACAAGGGCAAAAGTGTTTGGAAAAGTAGATACGTTGGAGATGTATCAACTCCCCCAAGCTTAAACCTTTACTTGTCCTTAAGCAATTCAGTTGAAAAACTGAAAGTGATAAAGAAAAACTTTTACAAACTCTGTTTGCTCTTGTTGTTGTAAATATGTAAAGCGAGCATTCAAGTTTTCAGCAAAGATTATAACTAACCACATTTGCAATAACGCATAGGTCTCAAGTTTACTCATATAAATAACATAATCAACTAGCGAGCAATAATAATAAATCTCGGATGACAACACTTTCTCAAAACAATTATAATATGATATAACAAGATGGTATCTCGCTAGCCCTTTCTGAGACCGCAAAACATAAATGCAGAGCACCTTTAAAGACCAAGGACTGACTAGACATTGTAATTCATGGTAAAAGAGATCCAGTCAAGTCATACTCAATGTAAACTAACAGTAATGAATGCAAATGACAGCGGTGCTTTCCAACTGGTGCTTTTTAATAAGAGGATGATGACTCAGCATAAAGTAAATAGATAGGCCCTTCGCAGAGGGAAACAGGGATTTGTAGAGGTGCCAGAGCTCGGTTTTGAAATAGAGGTGAATGATATTTTGAGCGGTATACTTTCATTGTCAACATAACAACCAAGAGATGGCGATATCTTCCATGCAACACACATTATAGGCGGTTCCCAAACAAAATGGTAAAGTTTATACTCCCCATTCCACCACAAGCATCAATCCATGGCTTGCTCGAAACAACGAGTGCCTCCAACTAACAAGAGTCCCAGGGGGAGTTTTGTTTGCAATTATTTTAATTTAGTTTGCATAAAGCATGGGACTGGGCATCCCGGTGACCAGCCCTTTATCTCGTGAGTGAGGAGCGGAGTCCACTCCTCTTGAGAATAACCCGCCTAACATGGAAGATACAGACAACCCTAGTTGATACATGAGCTATTCGAGCATACAAAACAGGATATTTATTTGAAGGTTTAGAGTTTGGCACATACAAATTTACTTAGAACGGTAGGTAGATACCGTATATAGGTAGGTATAGTGGACTCATGTGGAATAACTTTGGGGTTTAAAGGATTGGATGCACAAGTAGTATTCCCGCTTAGTACAGGTGAAGGCTAGCAAAAAACTAGGAAGCGACCAGCTAGAGAGCGACAACAGTCATGAACATGCATTAAAATTAATCAACACCGAATGCAAGCATGAGTAGGATATAATCCACCATGAACATAAATATCGTGAAGGCTATGTTGATTTTGTTTCAACTACATGCGTGAACATGTGCCAAGTCAAGTCACTTAAATCATTTAGAAGAGGATACCACCCTATCATACCACATCATAACCATTTTAATAGTTTGTTGGCACGCAAGGTAAACCATTATAACTCATAGCTAATCAAGCATGGCACAAGAAACTATGGTCTCTAATTGTCATTGCAAACATGTTTATTCATAATAGGCTGAATGAGGAACGATGAACTAATCATATTTACAAAAACAAAAGACGTCGAGTTCATACTAGCTTTTCTCATCTCAGCCAGTCCATCATATATCGTCATAATTGCCCTTCACTTGCACGACCGGACGATGTGAATAAAAATAATAGTGCACGTGCATTGGACTAAGATGGAATCTGCAGGCATTCAATAAACAGGAGAAGACAAGGCAATATGGGCTCTTTTGTCAGATCAACAATAATGCATATAAGAACCACTTCAACAATTTAATTATGGTCTTCTCCTATCAACCCCCAAAGAAAAGAAATGAAATGAAACTATTTACACGGAAAAGCTCCCAACAAGCAAAAGAAGAACATGAAATCTTTTTGGGTTTTCTTTTTAATTAGTACTACAAGCATGGAAAGTAAACTAATTAAAAGCTACAACTAATTTTTTTGGTTTTTCTTAAGGTTTATTAAACACACAAGAAGAAAACATAAAAAAGGAAAATAAACTAGAATGGATGATACAATGAAAAAGTATGAGCACCGACATCTAGCAATGAGTGTGTGAGTATAAATGTAATGTCGGTGAGAAATACGTACTCCCACAAGCTTAGGCTTTTGGCCTAAGTTGGTCTATGGCCACGGCTGGCCTGGCTGATATCCATAATAGTAGATGGGGTCGTACTGTGATGCAGCAGCTATCGCCTGCTAAGCTACAGCGTGGCGATGAGCGGCCTCCTCTCTCCTCTCGTACTCATCTGCCTCCTCTCTCCTCTCGTACTCATTTGCCTCCTCTCAGGTAATATTATATCCTCCTCTTGCCTAATAATCAAAGAAAGCAGGAGCAGGATGAGTAATATGGACAGCACGACGTCTGTCAAAGATTAGTCGATACTGGAGAGGTGCTTCGTTCCTCTCGACAAACTGGTGGTGAACCATAGCATTAAAATCTAGATAGGCAGGAGGTAATTCAATATCATCTTCGCGTACATCTACACCAAGAAAATTAGCTACGCGAGTTGCATAAATTCAACCAAAGAAATCTGCATTAAATCTATTAAGATGCAACCTACGTGCAACGATGGCTCCCAAATTATAAGATTTGTCTCCTAACACAGCACTCCTAAGAATACTGAGGTCAGGGACACACATGTGACATGCCTCATCTTTACCATTTATGCATCTACCTATGAAGAGATAAAAATAATGTATAGCTGGAAAATGAATGCTCCCTATGGTAGCTTGTGTAATATCTCTAGATTCTCCCACGGTTATATTAGCAAGAAAATCTCTAAATTTAGATTTGCGAGGATCCCTTATACTACCCCATTGTGGAAGTTTGCATGCAGTGGTAAAATCCTCTAAGTCCATGGTATAAGATTTATCATAAAGATCAAATAGGACAGTTGGAGAATTACGTGAAGTTGAAAATTCAAACCTCCTCACAAAGGAACTAGTGAGATTATGATACTGACTGCACTTCTCTTCCTCGAAGCTCACGAGATCAGCGTTACACAAATATGCGTTGAATTCTTCTTTTATTCCCGCTCAATCCATAAAATTTTCAGAAGGCCACTCACAAGGACGCACTGGAGCGTCTCTTGGTGGCTCTTCGTCGGCATCACGCATTGCAAGCCTGGGTCCTTGCTTCGTTGAAGAACCACCTTGGAACATTTTCCGAAGCATTTTTCTTCCTCTGAAAAATTCTGAAATTTTTTAGTAAATTCAAAATAAAAGTAAGCCAAACTCAATAATATTGATAGCAACTACTACTACAAGTGCCTAGGGCCTATATCATGCATCAAAACTACTTTTGACCATATAAATTTGACATGCAAGCTCAAGAACAAGGTCACCTAAGCAGCAAAAATTTGCAATGAATAAAGCACTAGAACAAAAACTAATTGGACCAATGGAGGAGTCACATACCAAGGAACAATCTCCCCAAGCAGTTTTATGAAAGGTGCTTTGAGCAAGGAGATCGAAAATGGCAGCAAAACGAGTTTGGACTCGGGTTTGAGCTGGTTATTCGTGTTTGGGGGAGGAAGAATGAGTGTATAGGTGAAAGGATAAGTGGAGGAGGGCCACCATGGGCCCACGAGGCAGGGGGCGCGCCCTAGAGGGGTGGGCGCGCCCTCCACCCTCGTGGGCAAGTGGTTGGCCCCGCTGGTGTGTTCTCAGTTCTATAAATCCTCAAATATTCTAGAAAAAAAAGCATATTTAATTTTCAGGGCATTTGGAGAACTTTTATTTTCGAGGTATTTTTATATTGCACGGATAATCAGATAACAGACAGAAAAATATTTATTTTTATTTTATTCAATATAAATAACAGAAAGTAAAAGTGGGGTACAGAAGGTTGTGCCTTCTAGTTTCATCCATCTCATGATCATCAATAGGAATCCACTAACAAGGTTGATCAAGTCTTGTTAACGAACTCATTCCGAATAACATGGAACCGGAGAAATATCGAATAACACTATGTTACCTCAACGGGGATATGCACATCCCCAATTATGAGAATATCATATTTCTTCTTGACAGTAGGAAGTAGAAATTCAAAACCTCCAAATATAATCGATGGCATTTTTCCAATAGAGTTGATACTATGAACTTGAGGTTTTTTCCTCGGAAAGTGTACCGTGTGCTCATTACCATTAACATGAAAAGTGACATTGCCTTTAGTGCAACCAATAACAGCCCCTGCAGTATTCAAAAAGGGTCTTTCAAGAATAATAGACATACTATCGTCCTCGGGAATATCAAGAATAACAAAGTCCGTTAAAATAGTAACGTTTGCAACTACAACAGGCACATCCTCACAAATACCGACAGGTATAGCAGTTGATTTATCAGCCATTTGCAAAGATATTTCAGTAGGTGTCAACTTATTCAAATCAAGTCTACGATATAAAGAGAGATGCATAACACTAACACCGGCTCCAAGATCACATAAAGCAGTTTTAAGATAATTTCTTTTAATGGAGCATGGTATAGTGGGTACTCCTGGATCTCCAAGTTTCTTTGGTATTCCACCCTTAAAAGTATAATTAGCAAGCATGGTGGAAATTTCAGCTTCCGGTATCTTTCTTTTATTTGTAATAATATCTTTCATGTACTTAGCATAAGGATTTGTTTTGAGCATATCAGTTAATCGCATACGCAAAAAGATAGGTCTAATCATTTTAGCAAAGCGCTCAAAATCCCCATCATCCTTTTTCTTGGATGGTTTGGGAGGAAAAGGCATGGGTTTCTGAACCCAAGGCTCTCTTTCTTTACCATGTTTCCTAGCAACAAAGTCTTTCTTATCATAACGTTGATTCTTTGATTGTGGGTTATCAAGATCAACAACAGGTTCAGTTTCTATATCATTATCATTACTAGGTTGAGCATTATTATGAACATTATTATTAGCATTATCACTAGTTTCAGGTTCATTACCGGATTGAGTTTCAGCATCAGAAATAGAAATATCATTTGGATTCTCAGGTGTTTCAACAATAGGATCACTAGAAGCATGCAAAGTCCTATCATTTTTCTTTTTCTTCTTTTTAGAAGAACTAGGTGCATCTAAATTATTTCTCTGAGAATCTTTCTCATTTCTCTTAGGATGGCCTTCAGGACACAAAGGTTCCTGAGTCATTCTACCAGTTCTAGTAGCCACTCTAACAGCATTATCATTATTCTTACTATTCAATTCATTGAGCAAATCATTTTGAGCTTTAAGTACTTGTTCTACTTGAGTGGTAACCATAGAAGCATGTTTACTAATAAGTTTAAGTTCACCTTTGACATTAGCCATATAATCACCCAAGTGTCCAAGCATATTTGAATTATATTTTAATTGTCTGCCAAAATAAGCATTAAAATCTTCTTGCTTAGCCATAAATCTATCAAACTCATCTAAGCATGGGCTAGCAAATTTAGTAAATGGGATTACAGCTTTATCATATCTATAGAGAGAATTTACCTTTACTACCTGTGTCGGGTTATCAAGACCATGCATTTCTTCAATAGGTAAAGGATTTGGATTATATGTTTCTTCAATAGGCGGTAAATTAAGACCATGTATTTCTTCAATAGGAGGTAAATTCTTAACATCTTCAACTTTAATACCTTTTCCTTTCATAGATTCCTTTGCCTCTTGCATATCTTCAGGACTGAGAAATAGAATATCCCTCTTCTTTGGAGTTGGTTTAGGAATAGGTTCAGGAATTGGCTCCGGAGGTGTCTCATTATTTTCATTTGTCAACATATTATTCAATAGAATTTCAGCTTCATCCGGTGTTCTTTCCCTGAAAACAGAACCAGCACAACTATCCAGGTAATCTCTGGAGGCGTCGGTTAGTCCATTATAAAAGATATCAAGTATTTCATTTTTCTTAAGAGGATGATCAGGCAAAGCATTAAGTAATTGTAGAAGCCTCCCCCAAGCTTGAGTATTCTATAGTCTCACCTAAATAGCTTGGCGTAATCATGGTCATAGCTGTTTCCTGTGTGAAATTGTTATCCGCTCACAATTCCACACAACATACGAGCCGGAAGCATAAAGTGTAAAGCCTGGGGTGCCTAACCTTTAATGAGAACGGAAATATTTTAAGGATGTAAAAGTAACGAGTTCTCTCATCTTTAGTGAACAGCGTAGCGACATCATTCAATTTAGTAAGATGTGCCACAACAGTTTCAGATTCATAACCATGAAAAGGATCAGATTCAACCAAAGTAATTATATCAGGATCAACAGAGAATTCATAATCCTTATCAGTAACAAAGATAGGTGAAGTAGCAAAAGCAGGGTCAGGTTTCATTCTAACATTTTGAGATTGCTTACTCCATTGAGCTAATAATCTTTTAGGTTCAGTTCTATTTCTGCAAGCTAAAATGGCTAAAGAAGCATCTTGATCAAAAACATAACCCTTAGGAATGGCAAGTGGTTCTTCATCATCACTTTCATTAGTATCATCAGATTCAATATTTTCAATTTCTCTAGCCCTAGCAAGTTGTTCATCAAGAAAAGCACTAAGTGGTATAGTAGTATCAGGCATAGAGGTAGTTCCATCATAAGTATCATGCATAGCAGAAGTGGCATCATCAATAACATGCGACATATCAGAACGAATAGCAGAAGCAGGTGTAGGTGTCGCAAGCTTACTCGAAACAGAAGGTGAATCAAGTGCAGAGCTAGATGGCAGTTCCTTACCTCCCCTCGTAGTTGAGGAATAGATCTTGGTTTTTGGATCTCTCAAGTTATTCATAATGATAAGAAGATATATATCCCAAGTGACTCAAAGAATAGAGCTATGCTCCCCGGCAATGGCGCCAGAAAATATTCTTGATAACCCACAAGTATAGGGGATTGCAACAGTTTTTGAGGGTAGAGTATTCAACCCAAATTTATTGATTCGACACAAGGGGAGCCAATGAATATTCTCAAGTATTAGCAGCTGAGTTGTCAATTCAACCACACCTGGAAACTTAATATCTGCAGCAAAGTATTTAGTAGCAAAGTAATATGATAGTAGTGGTAACGGTAACAAAAGGGTAACGGTAGTAAAAGCAATGTTTTTGGTATTTTGTAGTGATGATAGTAATAGCAACAGGAAAATAAATAAGCGAAGAACAATATGTGGAAAGCTCGTAGGCAATGGATCGGTGATGGAGAATTATGCCGGATGCGGTTCATCATGTAACAGTCATAACCTAGGGTGACACAGAACTAGCTCCATTTCATTGATGTAATGTAGGCATGTATTCCGAACATAGTCATACGTGCTTATGGAAAAGAACTTGCATGACATCTTTTGTTCTACCCTCCCGTGGCAGCGGGGTCCTTACGGAAACTAAGGGATATTAAGGCCTCCTTTTAATAGAGAACCGGAACAAAGCATTAACACATAGTGAATACATGAACTCCTCAAACTACGGTCATCACCGGTAAGTATCCCGATTATTGTCACTTCGGGGTGAACGGATCATAACACATATTAGGTGACTATAGACTTGCAAGATAGGATCAAGAACACTCATATATTGATGAAAACATAATAGGTTCAGATCTGAAATCATGGCACTCGGGCCCTTGTGACAAGCATTAAGCATAGCAAAGTCATAGCAACATCAATCTCAGAACATAGTGGACACTAGGGATCAAACCCTAACAAAACTAACTCGATTACATGATAGATCTCATCCAACCCATCACCGTCCAGCAAGCCTACGATGGAATTACTCACGCACGGCGGTGAGCATCATGAAATTGGTGATGGAGGATGGTTGGTGGTGACGATGGCGATGGATTCCCCTCTCCGGAGCCCCGAACGGACTCCAGATCAGCCCTCCCGATAGGTTTTAGGGCTTGGCGGCGGCTCTGTATCGTAAAACGCGATGATTTCTTCTCCCTGATTTTTTTCTCCCTGAAACTCAATATATGGAGGTGGACTTGGAGTCGGAGAGGCAACAGGGGGCCCATGAGGTAGGGGGGGCACCCTAGGGGGGCAGGCGCGCCCCCACCCTCGTGGCAAGGTGGTGTCCCCCCTGGCCTTCATCTTTGGCAGGTATTTTTCTTATTTTCTGAAAAGTGTCTCCGTGAAGTTTCAGGTCATTCCGAGAATGTTTGCTCCTGCACATAAATAACACCATGGTAATTCTGCTGAAAACAGCGTCAGTCCGGGTTAGTTCCATTCAAATTATGGAAGTTAGAGTCGAAAACAAGGGCAAAAGTGTTTGGAAAAGTAGATACGTTGGAGACGTATCATAGTTAAGCAGAGAAATGGGTCTGAAAGCACTTGGAGAGTCTGCAGAACTGATTTTAGGAATGAGAGTGATGTATGAGTAGTTGATGCTCTGGATATTGACCTTGCCAGCATAGAAATCATTGATCAAATTGTAAAAATCAGGAGTTATGATTTCCCAACAAGATTTGAGGAAAGCAGCATTAAACCCATCAGGTCCAGGTGATTTGTCACTAGGCATGCGTTTGATAATATCATCAATCTCTTCCGTGGTGAATGGGCTTTCTAAATCTTGAAGCTCATTAGATGGATGAATGAGCTGATGTAGCATCAAGGGGTTGGCCGTGTTGCAGACAGTACCAAGTCTATTTTTGAAAGCTTTGAATAGTATGGCATCTTTAGGGTGGTGATCATGGTGCTCCACCCCCTCTTCATCTTTGAGCATGGAGATAGAGTTGAATCTGTGCTTAATAGTAGCTTTAGCCTGAATTTTTTTTGTGTTTGCTTCCCGCACTTTAATATTTCTGATAGTAGCCCTCTGTTTCTAGTACATCTTTTGAAAAGTAAGAATTTGGCTCAGATGCTCTTTGAGAATAAATCTGCCTGCTGCTTCTTCAATGTATAGTGGTCTGAATTCTTCCAAAGTATCATAAACAAGAATGACTTCATTGATGTTCCTGATGAGTGCTTTGAGATCAGATATATCCCTAGACCAATTCTTTAGTCTCTTTCTAAGTCTATTGAATTTAGCAGATATGATCTTGGCACTATCAGATTCAGGGATATGTTGGTCCCAAATATCTTTGACCACTTGTTTAAATTGATGATGCTGAAACCAGAAGTTTTCAAATCTGAAGATTGTGGATTTGTGAATAGAAGTACCAATTTTAATCACACATGGGGTGTGATCAGAGGTGGTTCTGGCCAAGGGAAGAGCTGAAGTATCACGAAAATTGAGTGAACATTCCTCAGAGGTGAAGAACCAGTCCAGTTTCTCCAATAAAGGAGCATCCTACATATTGCTCCAAGTGAAAGAGCGGCCTTTCATTGGGATTTCAATGAGTGCAAGCGATGAAATGGCTTCATTGAAAGCAAGCATATCTTGTACATTGCCCCTTGTCATGTTATGATCATGTGGGTATCTGATGTAATTGAAATCACCAAGCACCATCCAATTGGTGGAATCCGCTACATTGAAATGTTGAAACCAGTTTAGGAAGATAAGTCGACCAGGTTGCTGACAGGGTCCATAGACATTAGTAAGGAGCCATTTAGCACCATTGTGTTTGGAAGTGAACTCAATAGTGATAGAATAAGCTATTTTCTCAATAGTAGAACCAGTGAAAATGTGATCATTCCAAACCACCAGAAGTCCTCCAGCTACCCCCACAGATGGGACAAAATCAAATTTAATAAGTTGTCTAGGACAGAATTTTTTCAAATAAGCGTTGTCAAAGTGTTCCCTCTTAGTTTCTTGCAAGCACAGAATGGAGCAAGCATCCTCAGCAATCTTATTGGCTATAGCAGTGTGTTTCTTATCATCATTAATCCCTCTCACATTCCAGTTTAAAATGTTCCAAGATTTGGCCATGGATGAAACAATAGCATGAAACTGAACATAGCATAAGGTGGCAAATACTGAAACTTGATCAGAACCCATTCACTTACAACCAGAATTACAAAAGCAGACATGATAGAAGTCATCACAAAGTCTTTGCAACTACTACCCACTAAGAAAAAGCTAAAGAAAACTAGAATGAATGGATAGCTAGTTCTGACTCTTGCTTGAGGTCTTGCTCTTCTGTCCTATTTCCACTGCTTTGGAGTTATTGCTTTTGAGCTTCTTTGGCCCCAATTTCAGGATGTTCTCAATAGAATCCTGAGCATTGACCTTGCAAAAGGAAACATTGAGGTTTTTAAACACTTTCCCAGGAATGGGAGGTGGGAGAGCATTACAGGCAAGGCAATTCTTATCAGTGCAATTAGGTCTCTTAAAGCCTTTGTTGAGAGCCTGAATTCTACAACTTATCCTTACCTCAGTTACTACTAGAGGGAGCTTGTCTTTCCTTCTCTTGTTCTTATAGATAGCAGAGGTAGATGAAGCAGTCCTTTCATCAGCAGATCTGTAGACTGGAGTTGCTTCATTTTCCTGATCCACTTCTGTAGATTGGGTAGTCTGCAGCACATTGCAAGCACCATGCAAAGAGACATAAGTGTCAGGGATAGCAAAAGGTTTGTGTAACTTAGACTCAGATCCTTGCACAATATAGTTCCAAACTTGAGAGTTAACAAATTTCTTTGCCCACTCAAACTTATCAGGTGAGAGGAATGCCACTGATAGAAAATTAACCCACTTAATAGGTACTTGGATTACCTTTTTGCTATCAGCTTTGGGGGCAAAGTGATGCTTCCAAGTGTGTGCACCTTCCATTCCCAGAAGAGCAGTATCAGAGGTGGGAAAATGATATGTTTATTCCTTTCCTTTTCCATAATGATTGGGTCTGGAAGCTCTGAGGGTAGGTGTACAAAACCTACAATATGATTTTGATTAACATCCAGGTATTGGGGAGTAGGAAAGCCAGGAGGTGCAACAAGATCAGACTGGGAGTGATCAGAACGCTCACCAGTATCCACCTATGGGTCCAGGGACAGCAGAACTGGTTGTGGTTGTAAAACAAGGTTCTCCATGCCACTGTCTCCTTTTGGTGCAGTGGTCTTGTTTAAATTCTCTGAGGTATGGTTGCCATCCATCACTGAAGCTGCTTTAGTATTCAGAACTAACATAGCACTTGTAGCATTGGGTCAAAATCAGACATGATCTCAGAAACCTGCAGTGGACTAGCTTGAATCATTGGATCAGCAACCGAGTGTTGCAACTGTTCCTTGTCAGCAAGAATAGCATCCAGCAAATAGTCAGGTTCCATAGGTCCAGCACTGCCTGGTTGGACATGTGCATTGTCACCGTTCTAAGGCAGAGGAGCAGGTGGAATCTGAAAGGGTTCGGCCTGTAGGTTAAGATCAGGCAATTGTGGCGCGGCTCTCAATGGCCCATTGGCAGATTCAGCAGAAGGCAAACTACTGTTAGAAGGGGCCATAGACAAAGTGAGGCTACTGTTGCCTTCCCCAGCATTAAGGTGTTGCAGAGTAGCAGCATCATCCTCAGGCAGTGGTGCCATCAGATCACCGAGTTCCATAAATTCACCTGGTTGATCTTCCAAATCAATGTCATTTCCTTGTTGTGGCAAAGCCCAATGCCCCCAGCCAGTCATGTCCTCTTCCTCTTCTTCCATTTGCAGATCCAGCTGATTGTGATTGGCAGGTGGTTGTAGAGCTAGTTGGAGATCCATCTGATTAGCTGGGACATGATTGTTATGTATGTCATCGTGCTCATGATGTTGGAGGGGACCCACAAAATGGTTATGCTGATTAGCATGAAAATGCTCTTCTATGGCAAGGGGTGTGGGTTGCCATCAGGTGGGATGGGGTCCTAATCTGGTGCTTCAGCTAACAAAATCCTCTGTTGCAGAATCACTAGTGGAACAGTCCAAGAACCTGACTGAAAGTCATCTCCTTCTCCAATCACCACACTAGCAGGAATGTCCCTTAGTTCCTCAACTCTAACATTGACCAGCAGATTAGACTTGGTGCTCTTGACTCTGTCCCAGTGAACTAGCTTGCCAAAAGTTCTAACCGCATTGGCAATTTCGTGCATGCATCTCTTATCAAAAGGAAAACCACAGAGAAGAAGCCAAACTTCTCTGTTGAGGGTCAACTTTCTCCAATTCAGGCCTTCATTATGCTTTTGGAAAATCACATGAACATCCGTGAAAGGATGAGGATTATCTCTCAACAAAGTATCACGATCAAACACACTATCCAGTTTGACAAAGGCCTGACCAAATGGGCAAGGATTGATCGCCGAGAAACCTATATGCTTGATATCTGTCAGAAATTCTGAGATTACCTCGCGGATATTGTTGAAAGGAACTGGCAGATTTGGCATCGGGACAATAGTGGCTATCACCCATTCTTCATGACCAGGCACAGATGCGCCCGCAAACACCCGAATCCTTGCTGGTCGCCCTTCAACTTCGATAGCTTGATGATCTAGAGGGATGAATGGGGTGGGATCGAAGGGGAAAGATGCCATCCTGAAGCACAAAGAAGGATGGATGATGGTGGAGGTCGGTGCAGATGTGCGGTGGAGTAGGGTGAGCGAGGCTTTGGGAATACACGAGGTGGAAGGCGGAGCGGCAACGTAATGGCTAGTACCAACCAGCAGAGAGGAGGAATTGGTAGGAATCACTGGATTGACTCAATTGGTGGCGCTGACAGTGGGGCATGCCTTTTCGGTCACAGGAATCGTGCCAGTCCCCCACTGTTCAAAGGCAAGTGACGGGGCCAAACGCGCCATCATGGGCCGCTGGGATGGAGACGCATTGTTAGACTGAGGGGCCGAGAATCAGTCCCGGGCTATGTGACCCCAGAGTTTACAATTCCTGCATTTGATTCTGTTGGTGCAATCCGACCTGTAATGCCCATGCGAGAGGCAACGCACACAGTAAGGCGCCGACAAGCTGGAACGTTGCCCATGCATGGTCAACCCACGGGTGGAGACGTGATAGGTGGGCACAAGTGACACAGAATTAACCTAAGAGTTAATGCCCTATGCTGGATTAGGGCGACCGTTACTCCTCCCGGTGTTAGCGGAATTAGAAAATTCCACGGATGAACTACGATTTCAATTGGTCGTATGTGGAGCGTGTGGATCTTGGAATGTGGCAGGCGTGGAGAGAGCTTGAGCATAAGATTTCCTAGGATGTTTGCGGAAGATGTGTGTCCATTGATCCTCTTTTTATTTAAGATAAAGATCTAACTCATAACTCAAATTAGGGCTGCCACTACCCCAAAGTAGGAAATTGAGATTGAATTCGGGAACCGAGATGTTACCTCCTTTGATGATAGAGTAACCAACTTCTTTGGTTGAGACAGAGAACTTGAAAGACCAATTGAGAAGCTGTTGCACTCGATAGAGTGATGCCCTGCCTCCAAAGCAAGAAAGGAGAATTGTGCCTACCAATTCCTCCGTTAGACGGATCTTAGATCTGGTGAATTCAGCCACTAATAAGAATTCCTCTTGGCCTTCTTCCTCTATGAAGTTGGTACGAACACCCCATTTCTTCTAGATTTCTTCTTCGAAAGCTTGACCCTGGTCGAACTTGAGGTTGGCCACAGACATGGTGGAGCGGCCGTCTGAGATCAACCGGCGTTTTTGGTGGCCGCCGTGGCCGGAGTGGCCCATGGCGCGGAGGAGCGCGGGCGGAGGAGCTAGGAGCTAGAGAACTGGAATGGTCTTACGTATCATGATCACGTTAATTAGCTTGATTGGTAGATTGACGTAAAAAAACTGGATTGATAGATCAAAAGTGTCCTAGACATATAGAGCTTTCATCCGAATTGGCCAGCTTGAGTTCAAAGTTCAAACGAGAACGATGACAAGTTGTGAACAGCTAGGCCGCGCCCTGTTTGGTCTCCGACTGCTTGACGTGCTAGGGCGTACACTTATTATAAACGAGGAGATAACCAACGACGAAAAGTTGCAACGTGTCTAATTTTCTCCCGTCGGTCGGCGATCAAGCTGCTTCAAGTTCAACTAGGTTTTCCAGCTAAAAGAAAAAGGTTTAGCAAGGTTTAATATGATTTGAGAGCCCCCCCCTTTCCCTCGTGTCGCCCTCTCGAGGGCGACTCGGGGACGACCGATCTCCCCGCCCGCTTCCCCCCTTCTCGATCCATTCCCTCGCCGCCGCCAGAGACAGGCGCCGGGTCCCCCGCGCGGCCGCCGATGAGGGTTGCAACGAGGCCCTCGGCCGTGACGCTGCTCGGGCTCGGGCCTAGGGTTTGAGGTGGCGACCTCTGCTGGTGAGGGCGGCGTCATCCTGGGCGGGCAGCACTCGCTGGTGTTGAGGGCGGCGTCTACTCGGCCGCGCAGGCGGCGAGATAGCGGTGGATGCGGGCGCCGTGTTGGAGGGATCCCCTGCTGCTCTCCTTCGCCAGATCTGAAGACGACGCTCCCGTGTTGTTGCTTCCTCCTCGTCAGTCCTGCCGGATCTGGTGGCTGATTGCGCGGATGTGGGGTTGCGAGCTCTGGATCGGAGTAATTTCTTGGCCGGCTGCGGCGGCCACGACGCCGGTGGCGCTCCGGGCGCTGTTTTCTTCTTGAAGGCGGCTTCGAGATCCAGCTCCCACCCCCTCGTCCTCCCCCTGCACCCGGGTGAAAACCCACAACTTTGGTTGGGCGGCGACGGTGCCTGGCTCCGTCACCTTGTTGAAGGCGTCGCTTTGGGTCCGCCGGGAGGTTGGACAGCTGCAGCGCGTTCTTGGCGTTCCTGATGGCGGCGGTTCTCTCTTTAGTGGTGTCGCTTCGCCATGGCGGTCGGCTGTTCCGGCTCTCGTGGTGATTGTGGTGCTCAACTCTTCGCTGTGTCTTCCTGGGGTGCTCCCGTTCAGAGAGGCTGGAGGTGGAGTGGCTTCGTCTTGCACGGAGCTTCGGTAGAGATGTCAAGTCATGCCTGACTGACAGGTGCTACGCTTTGTCATGACTGGTCGGCAGGTGCTATGCACGACAGATTTTCCAAAGACTTCAAGCCGTGTCGGCTAGTGGTACTTGGCAACATGGTGCTGAGGTGTATCAGTGGCGACCGCGGCGTGCTAAGCTAGCCGTTTGCGCGCAGGGAGGAGGTGCCGTTGGGCGCCATGGTGGCGTCGACGCTAGCTGAACCGAGCAAAGTTGATGCATCAGTACAATTTCGAAGATGGAGCGGTGGCAGTTGGCGGCGGCGGCTTCTGAGTGCACACCGGACCGGTGGGATCCATGCCCGGCAGGCGTCCTGCATGGGACCCTAGGTCTTAGATGTTAGGTTTGGCTGCGATGTCTGTTTGGTATTAGGCCCAGGCTATCTGCGCCCCTTCATCAATTGGATAGGTGTAGCGACAGTCTGTTACTTAGACGGCGGCTTTAGTCTTACTAATATATTTTTTTGTAAGATCTTGTAAGAATAATTAATAAAGTGACCGTATGCATCGCCCACATGCAGAGGTCAGGGGTCATCCTCCTTTTTCTAAAAGAAAAGGTTTGTGCTCCTACGTGCATCTGGTCGATCGGTGGATCTGCTCACATCTGGTCGATCATCCACTATGACAATGTTGTCGCCGAGTTCTGATCCTCCCATGGACGTCCAAAAAGGCGCTGCCTGGCCGGCGGCCACAAAGGAGGAGGAGCTGTCCTGCTGTACCGCGGCGTCGCTGGTGAGCCTTTTCCTTTTCTCCCGCCTTCTTCCTCGCTTCTAGCTAGTTCTAGATCAATCTGTATCAAAGCCTGTATAACAAGAGCATCCCGTTAGCTTCACCTTCTTCCTATATATGTTTCTGTTTGCTGATGATGTTGGCCGTGCTGGTTTGCTCACAAATATAGAATGCTCTTTACGTGGTTTAGTGACATTTGAACCTTTTTTCACGTCTAGTCTAACCAAGAATATATATGTTGTGACCTCTGCATGTTGCATGTCAATGCTCTTTACGTGGTTTAGTGACATTTGAACCTTTTTTCACGTCTAGTCTAACCAAGAATATATATGTTGTGACCTCTGCATGTTGCATGTCATTCTCCCTCATAGTTGATGATTACGTAGTACGATTTATCTCTGGCGTGTCAAATTTTCTTTTTTGTGCTCTGGAACTCCAATTATTTATCCTGCTGCTCACTGCTTGTGTCTGCTTTGTAGAAAGTGTTCATGGTGCTGTATTCGCTGTATATGGTTGGCCTCATCATATGGATGTTCAAGGTTTGCGAAAACTGGTGGCAGGCATGGCCGGCTGTTTTTTTCGTGTTAGTCTGGGTATTGGTGCTCCTGGTGCTTGCCGGGCAATATGCCAAAGTAACGTTGTCCGCGAGTTCTGATCATTGCCTGGACCTCGAGAAAGGCGCTGGGCCAACGCTGACCAAGGAGGAGGAGCTGGCCAAGGTGAACCCTCGCATTGCCAAGGGTATCATGGTGGTGCTGGTGAGGCTTTTGCTTTTCTCCTGCCTTCCTATTTTGCTTCTAGGTCTATCTAGTTCCAAGTCAAAACTTATGTGTAGTCCAGCATGCATCACTCTTGATGGAGAGGCAGGGGGTAATTCTGCTTTTAAAAAAAGTCCAGCATAACTAAAAGGGGCGCCTTGAGCTCAATCAATTAACAAGAAACAATTATTTCTCAATCGTCTCGTGAAAAGCAATAGCAAAAAAACACCAACCTAAAACTAGAAAATAAATCTGCACGAATCTTCGTGCATAAATCGATGGCTATAGCGTCGTTTGAGCTATATAGTTATTTCTCAATCGGTTGACAAATAGCAAAACCTTAACTAATCAACATCCGTTGTTCAATTTCAGTTTTATTTTCTAACCGTTATTCACTATGAATGTTCTTAGTATGTGTTACTAAATTACTTCTAGGCTGCGTGCAGATCATTGTGCTTGATAAATACAACTATTTTGAAAACAATCTCACAGCTAGTACCAAGCCTACATATATAACAAGAGCATCCCAATAGCTTCAACTTATGTTTATGTTTGTTGCTATTGCGTTACTAAATTACTTCTAGGCTTCCAACAAGCGCTATCGTTTAACGCCCCTAGCTAGGCATGATGATTTCAACGATGCTCACATAAAAGATAAGAATTGAAACATAAAAAAAGCATAATGAAGAATATGACTAGCACATTTAAGTCTAACCCACTTCCTATGCATAGGGATTTTGTGAGCAAACAACTTGTGGGAACAAGAATCAACTTGCATAGGAAGGTAAAACAAGCATAACTTCAAAATTTTAAGCACATAGAGAGGAAACTTGATATTATTGAAATTCCTACAAGCATATGTTCCTCCCTCATAATAGTTTTCAGTAGCATCATGAATGAATTCAACAATATAACCAGCACCTAAAGCATTCTTTTCATGATCTACAAGTATAGAAATTTTATTACTCTCCACACAAGCAAAATTCTTCTCATGAATAATAGTGGGAGCAAACTCAACAAAATAACTATCATGTCATTGACAAGTTTCATGGTTATCATTATTATTTAAAGCATACATGTCATCACAATAATCATCATAGATAGGAGGCATGCTTTCATCATAATAAATTTGCTCATCAAAACTTGGGGGACAAAAAATATCATATACATCAAACATAGCTTCCCCAAGCTTGTGACTTTGCATATCATTAGTATCATAGATATTCAAGGGATTCATACTAACAACATTGCAATCATGCTCATTATTCAAATATTTAGTGCCAAACATTTTATAGATTTCTTCTTCTAGCACTTGAGCACAATTATCATTTCCATCATACTCACGAAAGATATTAAAAAGATGAAGCGTATGAGGCAAACTTAATTCAATTTTTTTGTAATATTTTTTATAAACTAAACTAGTGATAAAACAAGAAACTAAAAGACTCGATTGCAAGATCTAAAGATATACCTTCAAGCACTCACCTCCCCGGCAACGGCGCCAGAAAAGAGCTTGATGTCTACTACACAACCTTCTTCTTGTAGACGTTGTTGGGCCTCCAAGTGCAGAGGTTTGTGGGACAGTAGCAAATTTCCCTCAAGTGGATGACCTAAGGTTTACCAATCTGTAGGAGGCATAGGATGAATATGGTCGATGAATATGGTCTCTCTCAAGCAACCCTGCAACCAAATAAGAAAGAGTCTCTTGTGTCCCCAACACACCCAATACAATGGTAAATTGTATAGGTGCACTAGTTCGACGAAGAGATGGTGATACAAGTGCAATATGGATAGTAGATATAGGTTTTTGTAATCTGAAAATATAAAAATAGCAAGGTAACTAATGGTAAAAGTGAGCGTAAACAGTATTGCAATGCGTTGAAACAAGGCCTAGGGTTCATACTTTCACTAGTGCAAGTCCTCTCAACAATAATAACATAATTGGATCACATAATTATCCCTCAACATGCAACAAAGAGTCACTCCAAAGTCACTAATAGCGAAGAACAAACGAAGAGATTATGGTAGGGTACGAAACCACCTCAAAGTTATTCTTTTCAATCAATTCGTTGGGCTATTCCTATAAATGTCATAAACAACCCTATAGTTCGTACTAGAATAACACCTTAAGACACAAATCAACCAAAACCCTAATGTCACCTAGATACTCCAATGTCACCTCAAGTAACCGTGGGTATGATTATAAGATATGCATCACACAATCTCAGATTCATCTATTCAACCAACACATAGAATCTCAAAGAGTGCCCCAAAGTTCCTACCGGAGAATCAGGACGAAAACGTGTGCCAACCCCTATGCATAGGTTCATGGGCAGAACCCGCAAGTTGATCACCAAAATATACATCAAGTGAATCACGTGGTATTCCATTGTCTCCACAGATACGCACGGCAAGACACACATCAAGTGTTCTCAAATCTTTAAAGACTCAATCCAATAAGATAACTTCAAAGGGGAAACTCAATCCATTACAAGAGAGTAGAGGGGGGAGAAAACATCATAAGATCCAACTATAATAGCAACGCTCGCGATACATGAAGATCGTATCACCTCAAGAACACGAGAGAGAGAGAGAGATCAAACACATATAGCTTAGTCCCAAAAATGATATAAAAGTGTATAATAAAGCCCATAAACATCCAAAACAGTAGATAATATAGCATGGAGCGATAAAAAATTATAAATACGTTGGAGACGTATCAAGCGCCCGTAGTCAAGCCCCGGGGATGTAGCCATATCGGTGAACCTCGTTAACAAATCTCGGTGTCGTGCTTGTGTGATTGCTTGGTTCTCGGATGATCGATGGTATGCCTCGGATTTATTCTAACAAGTGGTATCATGAGCAAGGTTTCTATTTGAGGCTGCGGTTGCTGATCTAGAGGTAGTGCCGAATTCGTCGAGATGGATTGTCATCGGTGCATGCTTGGCGGGGAAATTCTACACATAGTTCGGCTGGATCGGATAGCCGTGTCCCGAAAGCAATCGGTGAAAGCATTTGGAAATCGGTGAGTTGGCGCAAGCGGCGGTGGCGGAACGTGCAGAAGTGGGAGACGGATCGAGTCAGGCAACACGAGTGGTGGCGGTGCACCATGCGTGCGGCAGGAGGAATCGAGCGCTCGATCCGGTCGAGCGAGGCGGCTGCCGTGCAGATGCGCGTTGCGTGGACAAGGCGAGGCCCAAGCTGGCAAGGCCGGCGAGTGGGCTGGGCTAGCGGAGCTGTAGCTGGGCTGCGGTGGAAGGCTGGAGGGCCAGACCCAGGTGAGTAGCCGAGTTGTGTTGTGGAGCCGAAGGAATAAGGCATCATGGAGATTTGTTTGAAATAAAAATACGGCACAAAGGCTTAGTTATATCGTGATGCTTTCATGGAAAAAGAAAAGGAAAGGAAAGCCCAGCTACAGACGTGTGATGAATTTGGAGTGATCTGATTTGGTATGTTCGCACGGGAAGGCTATGGGGACTTTGCTTTGGTTTCTTTGTTGGTACACATTTATGCATGGATGATGGTGGTCACGGTGATGGCTTTAGGAGTCTGGTATGTGTCTGCAGTCGGGGAAGTTTGGTTGGGTCAGACTTGTCAGTCTGATGGATCGACGCATGTCGGTTGGTACAGAAGACGGTGGTGGGATCGGTGAAGACGACGTAGGAGCGTGATGCTGATGGTGACCGACTTCTGGGTGTGGAAACACGTGGTGCACATGCTCGAGGCTTGTGCGGCTTCGACAAGACTATGGCGCGGGATTGATTCAAGGTGGTGTATACACGGAGCTTGAAGTCGATGAGGCGCAGGGGTGAATTGATCATCTACCATGGAGTCATGTTGAAGGTGGAGCTGGATTGAGGGGCTACGGCGTAAGTCAACGGGGCCGAAGCCTATTCAGTGGGCGGGAAAAAAGCGAGTGACATGCAGTTCGGACAGGAGCCCAGTGGTCTGATGGAAGCGTGAAACTCGTCATCGGTCGGTGAAGATCGGTGGTACTTTGCAGTGGGGGTTGAGTGGTGTGGGTCGCAACCCTTGAGACTCGATCAGGACAGCGGAGGCTCGACGCGGTAATAGCGGCGAGGCGTGCGGTATGCATGGGGCATGGAGACGGGCCAGGGCTCTGGTGGTCATACATGTGGTGAGGCAACTGCGAATTTGACTCGGGATGACTACAAGCAACGGTGAAATTCCTTCATGTTTCAGATAGGCGGTCAATAAAGGAGCGATTATGTTAAGTTCACGTAACTCTTATGTGTGACACCCAATATGCGAGTTGTTCAATTTCACGCAGGTCAGCGATGAGTGTGTGATGGCGTTGGACCGATACTCTGGAAGTTGGGAGCGCAAACTAGAGTAATGTGGAACCTAATTTTGCTCGAGTGTTGACCGTGGTCAAGAAAGAAGGGACTACAAGTTGCAGGTGAAGTCACATGGAGTCTTTGGAGTAGCAGCGGTACTCATGGGACAAGCTCAAGTCCAATGTACATGGAAGTTTGACGCATTGACGAATTCAAGGTGGTGGAGAATATTCGCCAAGGTGGAGTTTGTTAGTGTTGTGTCGAATATTGTGTACAAGGCAGGTTACAGTTGGACTAGTAGTTGTATTGTGTTTAGATAGGATATGGAGTCGTGTCCAAGTAGGACACTTGTATCCTAGGTCTCTCTTATATAACGAGGCTAGACACACGATGTAACATATGCCAACATAATAGCATAGAGGCTCAAGGGGGAGCCGGCGGCGTGTGCCGGCGCCCGGATGGCCGGTGTGCGGTATTATGACGGTGTCACGGGGAGGAGCGCCCATAGTCAAGCTCCAGGGATGTAGCCATATCGATGAACCTCGTTAACAAATCTCGGTGTCGTGCTCGTGTGATTGCTTGGTTTTCGGATGATCGACGGTATGCCTCGGATTTATTCTAACAACCTCAGGCGCAGCCTTTTCCCTTTTCATTCTCCTGGATTCTCTTTCGTACCACTTCATTTCCTCACCTCCCTTCAGCGAACCAAGCCCAATCTCTAGATCCACGGGTTCGCTTGATACATTGGTCAGTGCTCTTGTGAGTCGTGAATTGATTCCACGGGTGAATTAGAACATGAATACATGATTGATCCATGCGGTCAACTCACAATTGCCAATTTCAAAACTGTTGAAATATATTGCTCAAATTTCTCCATCAGTTTGGTTGGATGAATTGGCTAAAGCATGAATTCAATATGTATCAGCGTTGGGAGGTCTTGAGCCCATGACATGGCCAATGCAGTATTGAATTAAAATAGTTGCAGCTTACCATCAGTTCAGACTTTGGATGAACTTATTGAAGCATGAATTCAGTAAAAATTCTGAAATTTTCAAAACTTCATGAAGTCGTGACGGCATGGGGAGGCAGTAGGACACACAGAAGCAGCTTGCGAGTGGAGAGCTGCATCCTTCTGTCGGTGAGCCGAGCCAGTCAGTGAGGACACAAGGGTAGCTGGCCTAGTATGCAAAGAAAGAAAGAAGTCCCCGCAAAAAAAAAAGACGCCAAAGAATTAGAGCCAGTAATTTTTTTTAAAGGAGGATAACCTACAGCTTCTGCATCAAGCGACACACATAGTCATTCTTTATTAATTATTCAAGAGCAAGTACATACTGAAAGGTAATTCATAATTGAAATTGAACTTTTAATTTTGAAGAAAATTTTATTACCGTCGACTGAATATTATCCACCATTCTAGAGATCTCCTATTCTTGAAACTAATCGATTCATTTTCTATTTTGGCTGTACTTTACTAAAACGAAATAATGTATATCTAGTATTTTAGTAAGCTTTTGCATAGTTGTATTACACAAAGATTTCTTCTTCGTAAAATCCGCCACAACCTAGAAATTATTACGGCCTTGCCCACTAACCCAGACGGACAGACCAAACCCTCGTCTCGCCCAGCCCGCCCGCTCCCCTCCCCCGCTGCCGTTGGGCAAAGCCCGGCTGGCGACGGTGGCGGCGGGCCCTCCTCCCTTCAGTGCGGTGTGGGGCTAGTGCAGGACAGCGCCCCTCATGCGGATGCGCGCAACTATGCTAGGGCAGCGGCTCTCTAGCGCGGAGGTGCGGCTGGCTGCACATCCGTTGTCCGGCGGGGTGTGCTGGCGCGGCTGCCGTGGTGAGCTTCTCGGTCCAGATCTGGATCGGAGGGCGGGGGCTCCTCCGTCCTGCTGCACGTGGGCAGCGCGTGCTGAGGTAGCGTGGGCCGGTCGTCGCCGGTGGTCTCGGCTACTGGAGGTGGTTGGCGCGGTGGTCTGCCATGGTGGGGTGGTCCGATGGCTTTTGCGGCTTGAGTTGCCTAGTCCGGGGCTGGATGGTGCAGGTCGGTGTGGAGGCGATGCTTGGAACTGGGTGTTGGCCCCCAGCCGGTAGCGCTGGGTGGTGGCAGCGGGCCTCCTTCCCCTGGATCTAGGATGAAGGCATGGCTATGAGTTGGGGCTCGTGCTCGGGCGGATCTGGACGGGCTCGGGGCATGTTGGAGTTTGCGCTCCGGGTAGGTGCGCTTCGGTTCGATCCGGGAGGTGCCTGCGGGCGAGGCCCCTCTCCTCGCGGGTACAGTGGACGTTGGTGGTGGTCGAGGCGGGGAACGATGTCAGGTAGATCGGCGACAAGGGCCACAGACATGGCATCGTGTGAGCACGCTCGGCGACGGATGTCGGGAGTCACGGGGTAGTGTATCCTCCGGTCCACCGGGACCGGCTGGAGAGTGCAGGCGTGGTTGCCTCCTACTGTGGAGGCATCGACCCATACTCCGTGGTTGATTTCGGGCTAGGAGTGGAAGGAGCTCTCTTTCACTCGTTCTACCGAGTGCAGGCGTGGATGCCTCCTACTGTGGAGGCATCGACCCATACTCCGTGGTTGATTTCGGGCTAGGAGTGGAAGGAGCTCTCTTTCACTCGTTCTACCGAGGTGGATGCATCGTGACGTGGACGGTTTGTAGAGCCTTTGGACATGGATGCTGGGGTGTGGCAGTCTCGGATGGCGGTCCGCATGGTTGGCTCTCTAGCAGGCACCATGGCGGCGGTGATGGCATTCTCTCTTGGTGGTGTGGTCTGCGAGGGGTGGTGCAGTGGGTGGCTCGGGCACGCTCTTTTTCTCTAAAGATGGCGTCGCCTCGATTCGGATCTGGAATTTTGGGCTTGTCGCGCTTCCCCGGGAGACCTCGTCTGGCGACGCCGGGGAGTTGCCGAGCGAAAGCTCCATGCTTTATCGCCACAAACGCTACGCTCATGGGCGCCTTTATCTTCTTGAAGACGTTGTCGTGGTGCTCCTCTCCGTGTCCTGGTTCCGGGTGAAAACCTATGTCTATTTGGGACTCGGCAACGGCGACGCTTAGTGTCGTTCTCCTTCTTGAGGGCGTTGTCATGGAACTTAGGTGATATAGGGCTTAGCATGGTGTTGTTCTCAGTTCCTCATGTACTTTATTTCGGTAGCGTAGTCGCGTGTGTGGTGCGTGATCCGGTTAGCCTAGGGTCGGCATTGTTTAAGGGCTATCCCATCCCCTTGTATCGTTGGGCCGAGTACTCTGTTTGGTTGGTGCTTCATATATAAAGCGGGATGAAAGCTTGTTTCGAGTGCCCACTAACCCTACCTAAGTTTAGAAGCCCAACCACGCCGTGAAATTAAAAGCTAACCTAGTTGTTGTTGTTTTGCGGGGAACCTAACCTAGTCGTTGCTATCGAGTTAGTCTTAGATATGATCACGTTAGTTAGCGTGCTATATCAGAGTGGCCTAGACATAGTTCACGAATCCATGTTCGAGTTTCTATAGGACGACGTTGTCTTACGGCAAAAAGAAAAAAGAACTGTCAAGTTGTAAACAACCACTGGCTCTTGTCGATCGTGTTGGTCTCCGACTCCTTGCTGTGTTGGGCCATCCTTCCAATATAAACGACGAGACCACCGAAAAACACCAAATCTATCCTCCGATCTATTTTTCTCCTGTCGCCCTGCTCGTGAAGAAATCAATCAAAAGCTCCTCCGCGTACGTGTACCGTCAGCCTGCCCTCCATGTCACCGGCGAGTTCCGATCCTCCCGTAGATCTTGAGAAAGGCGCCGCCTGGACAAATAAGGAGGAGCTGGCTGTGGTGAAGATGAACCATCGCTTGGCAAAGTGTATCATTGCGTTTGCGGTAAGGCTTTTGCTTTCTTTTCTGACGGTTATCCGCTATGATATTAGTATGTCTTTATCGAAAAATGATATTAGTATGTGATGCTGAATTACTGTGGGCTCTTATGCAGATAATTGTGCTTGATATACATACAACTGTCTTTGCAACAATATATCTCACAGCTAGTATATAACAACCATCCCAGTAGCTTCACCTTTTGTTTATGTTTGGCCATTCTGATTTCCTAAAAAATTATTCTCCGTTTTTTAGTGGCGTTCGAACCTCTTTTCACGACTACTCAAGAATATTTTGAGACCTCCAGCTGTAGCATGTCATGCTGATCCATTGTTGAATTCCACACAATTTATCTATGGCATCAGATCTTTTGTGCTGAGGAACTAACGTATTATTTATCCGGCCTCGCTGCTTGTTTCTGCTCTGTAGGATGTTATGATGGTGTTGTATTCAGTGTATATCACTGGCGTGATCATCTATATGTTCAAGGTTTCCGATAACTGGTGGGACGCAGCATGGCCGGCTGCTGTTATCGTGTTGCCAATCTGGGTATTGTCACTCTGGATGCATTTCCACCTACGTGCTGAGCAGCTTAAGAAACTAGGAAGCAATGACAGTAATCTTGGTACCAGCTTTTCCGTGAGTTACAATCCCTCCTTGGATCTTGAGAAAGGCGCCGCCGGCTCGACGGCAACAAAGGAGGAGCTGGCCAAGGTGAACTCTCGCGAGCAAAAGTGTATCACGGTGTTTCTGGTGAGGCTTTTGCTTTTCTCCCGCCTTCCCTTCGGTGTAGACCTTTCTAGTTCCAAGTCAAAACATGGAACCAGCGTGACAAAAAGCAACAACCACTTTTCAATTTCAGTTTTTCTTTTCTGACGGTTATCCACTATCCTATTAGTATGTGTTGCTAAATTACCTGTAGGCTGCATGCAGATAATTTTGCTTGGTACATGCAACTGTTTTTTACAACAATCTCAGAGCTAGTATCAAATCCTATATAACAAAGAGCGTCGCAATAGGATCAACTTATGTTCCTCTTATGTTTGTTGATATTGGTCATTCTTGATTGGCTAACAAAAATACAATGCTCCGTGCTTTAGTGACGTTTGAGCCTTTTCATGTCTAATCAAGAATATGGTGTGACCTCTAGTTGCTGTGTGTCCTGCTGTTCATTGTTGAATTCCATACAATTTATCTCACACGAATTTTTCTTTTGTGCCGAGAAACTAACGTACTATTTATCATGCCTTCTGCTTCTCTATGCGTTGTAGGTTGTCTTCATGGTGATGTATTTTTTGTTCACCATGGGCCTGATCACCTGGGCTATGATGGTTTCTGACAACAACATGTTGCATGGATGGCTGGTTGTTTTTGTCGTGTGGCCACTCTGGGTGTTGCTCTGCATGTGTCTCCGTCTACGTGCCGAGAAGCACCGTACACTAGGAAGCGACAACGGTGATCTTAGTACCAAACTAGTTGGAAACATGCTCTAAAGAATAATAAAGTTGTTATTATTCTATTTCATTGTTTAGAATTGTGTTGGTTTCTGAATATGAGACTCAAATTAAAATCTAATTGTAAGTGTAGGATAATAAACACCAAACAGATCCTTAGTCAGGCTTGTGGACTATCTCATGTACTGTCGATGGACTTGTTTTTCTCATCATGGGTATTGTTAATGTAACAATGATTATGGCAATAATGAGAACACATTATCAGAGTAACACAATGGTGTTGGATAAACCACTTATGAAATATTCTGTGATCACTATAGAGGTGTTGGCAACGAGATCATACCCTCGATGAGCACGTCAAGGCAATGCAAGTGTTGACGTTGTCGATGAAGTCCTATGACTCCCGAAACTAGTTTATACTGTTCTCCGCATCAGAAGTTGAAGACTATCTCTCTCTCTCTCTCTCTCTCTGTGGATGTTTCAGAGTGAAGGAGCGCTTGTTCGGGAGCCTGCCCAAAGGTCACCTGGCGTGGACTAAGAGCGCTTAGTGTCGTTCTCAGCTGCCGTCACCTGTCGCACTCTGCGCGCTCCCTTCGTTTTTTTGCATGCATTTTCACTAAATTATGGTTATATTTCTGCTCTTTATGAATTGTTTTGTACTCCCTGCATTTCTTTATATAAGGTGTATATTTTCGACACGGTGACCAAGGCACATAATTATAGACAATTTAGGACGAAATTTCCTTTGTCTAATTCGCTGATTATTGGCAAGTAAATCATTTAGGCTAGGAAAGAAAGAGATACATGCAATCGGAAGAGATATAGTTTCCTTTATTTTCTCTACAAGGAGAGATACATGCAATTAGGTTCTATTTTCTGGAGGGCCAAGAACGAAATTATGAAAAATTAGAACAAATGCACCTTTGCATTGTTGAATTTTATCAAAAAACTAATACACCTAATATAAAGGAACGGAGGGAGTAGTTTGCACAAGTATTTCTAGCTATTGCGGGTTGTCTTAAGACATTCCTTAAATGAGTTTGTTAAGTTGTTTTTCTATTTTATCTATGTTCTTACACATTTTAAATTTTCTATAGCATGAGTGGGCGCGACAATGCGCGCATCTCCGGTCTAGTGGGTATTGTTATATGTAACAATGATTATGGCAATAATGAGAACACATTATTAGAGTAACACAATGGTGTTGGATAGACCCACTTATGAAATATTCCGTATCACTATAGAGGTGTAGGCAACGAGATCATACCCTTGATGAGCACGTCAAGGCAATGCAGGTGTTGACGTTGTCGATGAAGTCCTATGACTCCCGAAACTAGTTTATACTTTTCTCCGCATCAGAAGTTGAAGACTCCCGAAACTAGTCGACGGCAGGCGCAGAGCGACGGGCAGGCAGACACGCAGATGTCGTCCATGACGGGCCGCCGCGTGGTGTGAGGCCGCCGGGTTAGAGAAGATGCCGGGTGGTCGCACTGGTGGTGGAGTAGAGGCACGTGTGGTCGACGGCGGCGACGGGCAACGCAAATCAATCTTATGTCGGAAAACCAAAGAAACGCGATCAATGCTACTAGGGAGAGAGAGAGAGAGAGAGAGAGACCTAGATCAGGAAAAAAAGACTCTCTAGGGCAGCAGGTCAGCATGACTGGCGAATGAACCCTAGGTACGGGCGGCGCCGCCCGCGATGGCAATCATGGAGATCGATAGTCCTGGAGGTGGCACGGTGCGGAAGCAGAGGCGGCGGCTAGGGTTTTGATCGGGGTCAGGTTGATACTATGTAAAATAAATAGAGAGGGAGATTGGTGGAATTATTTTTGTATTGCTTGAGCCTCGTGGGTTACATATAGTAGTACATGATCATCTTGAAGTAGAACACAAGCTAGAATAATTCCTTGTTTATCCTATGTCGATACTCAACACCAAAAACAATCTTCATGTTCTAGATGAACGTCACCCACTTGATGTGCATCTTGTTTTAAAGGCATTACCGAGGCCTCCTAATCCGAGTGTGCTCTACAAGGTCCTAAGGGCATGGTGTTTGCATCTGTTAATCTCCTTACCCATATCTACTCTAATTTGCACAAAGTAAAGCTACATCTGATTTTACTATCTAGGGTGAGGGTGAGCTTCAGAGGCTAGTCACCTTGCCAGCTTTTATAGCCTCGCTATGATCAATGAATCCATGTGCGCCTAGCTAGGCAATGCGGTACTAAGTAGAAATGTGAAACGGGTGTGCACATGTGCCCATGAATTGCTTGCCTCTTGGATGGGTGTATCTTTTCTTTCAACTAGATGATACCTCGCACGTTGTTGCAGGATTTGTAGTAAGAAATATATATACTTATTAATAACCATGTCGTCTCTCAGCAAAACAAAACCATTTCATGAGATTGAATAGTGCATGTTGCATAAGAAAACACAAAAGATTTCTTTAAAGAATATGAACAACTGTCGGTGCTTCAGTTTCCATTGTCTTAATATAGTGACTCTGTAGGCTAAAAAATATATAGTGACCCAGCTGTCCTAATGTGCATCCAAAACATCTACAAAGATCAAGTGCATGTGTATATTTATATATCTGAAATCAAATAGGCCTTGGAAATTTCCTTGGGATGTGGTAATGAATCTTCTTAGTTGCGTGCATCATAGCTCACTTTTTATCTTCATCTGGTGAGGACAATAAACAGTCACCTAGTACAGGTACTTCAAAGTAAAAAACAAAATGTGTAAGAAGAGTTGGGTGATGGTAAAAAAAGAAACATGCCAATTCATTTTTGCAAAAGAATTCAACCTCTACTACATTTAGTGACGCAATATTGTACAAAATTAGCGAGAAAAATAAGTATCCAGATGATATAAAATAGTGATACTGTTTGCTTAGTAAGGTAAGACCAGTCAAGGATGAAGGCCTTTAAACTTAGGACGATTGAAATTTAGTTCACTAATTAAACATGGCACTCCATGAGCACTTTATGAATTCTGTACTTTCTATCCTAATTAATATTGTAATAGTCATGGTTTGGGAAGTCGGAATAGCCTGTCACTAGTAGAAAAAGGGGCTTTGGTTCGGCCCGACAAGAGCATTAGTACCGGTTGCATTACGAACCGGGACTAATGTGAGCATTAGTCCCGGTTCGAGCGGCTAGGGCACCGTACATGCATTACTCCCGGTTCAAATGGGACCTTTAGTCCCGGTTGGTGCCACGGACCGGGACTAAAGGGTGCGATGCCCTTTAGTACCGGTTCGTGGCACGAACCGGTACTAAAGGTCTAACCTTTAGTACCGGTTGGTAGTACCGGTTCGTGCCATTAACCGGTACTAAAGGTTGGACCTTTAGTACCGGTTCGTGCCACGAACCGGTACTAATGGTGCAATTTTCAAATCCTACCCCCCCTGTGTATCGCCTTTTTTGTTTTGTAAAAAGCAAAAGAAAATGATAAAAACTTCAAAAGTTAAAATCCTTCGAGATGTAGTTATGTTACTACATCTACTAGTTAGGAAAATTTAAAAACTTAAATTTGGACATGTTGTGCAAAAAGTGTAGGGAAAATGTAAAACGGCTATAACTTTTGCATACGATATCATAAAAAAACGTATAATATATCAAAATGTTCAGCATGAAAATATGCATCCGATTTTGACAGCCTACGACCTGTTTGCAAATTTGTAAAATCCTCAAATTCCAAAAGGAAAAAAAATTATGCTCAAATTTCAGTTTTTTTTAAAAAATCGTTAAATCTGGTCAAACTATGGTCAAACTACTTATTCAAGAAGTATTAGTGTTACTAAATAATTATTCAAGAATATTACTGTTACTAAATAATTATTTCAGTTTTTTGAATTTTGGTCAAATCTGGTCAAACTGTGGTCAAACAATGGTCAAACTATGTATTCAAGAAATATTAGTGTTACTAAATAATTATTGTTTTTTAGAACAATAGTTTTAAACTCAAACTGTGAAATGTGTGACTTCATGCTCAAGCTAAACTCCTGAGGGTTAATATGATTGACATCTTACTATTGTTAGCAAAATAACAAGTGCAGACTTGGAAACGAGGGAGAATAGAACCCGAAAGTTGAGCGTGCTCAGGCTGGGGGAGTGGGAGGACGGGTGACTGTCCGGGAAGTTAGATGATTTGAGATTAAATTGAGCATTGGTGAGGGGTGATTAGAGATTAAATTGAGCAGTGATGAGGGGTGATTAGAGATTAGAGGTTAAAATAATTTAGAAATTTGGAAATCGGGGAAAAAATTCAATTTTTTTTTAAAAAAATTCAAAAAAATTCTTTAGTATCGGTTGGTGTTACCAACCGCGACTAAAGGCGGACCTCCAGGCAGCGGCCACGTGGAGGGCCTTTAGTCTCGGTTCGTATAAGAACCGGGACTAAAGGGAGGGACCTTTAGTAACGACCCTTTAGTCCCGGTTACAGAACCGGGACTAAAGGCACTTTTTCTACTAGTGTGTTCCAAAAGAACGACATGTACGCTAAGTCAAACAACTATGACAACGAAGAGAGATGGTGAAATGAATCTTACCAATTCCACAAAATCGAACTGAAGCAAGTCAGTAACAATCTATAATGATAAAAGAGGACATGTTCTTACTTCTATATAGATACGAAAATTAGCAATCATATAAAAAATACCGAAGATGAAGGTTAGAAAAATAAATAAGGAGTGATCACTACTAATGCTTATCCGTTGGAGAACTTTCAAACAATCTGTATCATGTTTCCCTGTTTCACAATACTATTGATAGGTTCATGCAGGACCAATGACAATGGACAGAAAAAATATGTTGCCATTTCTTCAACAATTTTTCATATCATGTCAACATTCTCGGGCATGCATGTATGCTGAAGTAACTCACGACATTAACACATGAAAATGACTGGAAGACAACTGCAAAATCCTAACAAAACTAACCTGCAAAAATCAAGATATTTTGATTATTTAGAATACATTCAGCACACGCCAGTAATTACAGATAGAAGATGTGTTGAAGCAAAAATAAGATTATGGGCATGGTACATCAAAAAATATTTGCACATTTTGCAAGGTAATTTCTTTGGAGGTCTTGTTTAGCGATGCACGATACTACAATCTGTGCAAAATTGATGCAGTCCTACTAACAGAATGGCAGAGCTGGAGTTATCTCTAGTGGATGGTAGCATTGCCAATCTCAAAGGGCTTCAGTATATAATGACGCAACCTGCTTGAGAAAATCGGATCAATAGCGAACATGTAAATGAGTTTACAATCTGCAAGAAAACAAAGTTACCACTCAGATCTTTTAACAAAACACAGAAGTAATCAGTTAGGGGAATCAACCTGCATGGAAGGATATGCACGCACACAAAGATTTGAGAATACAACACACAAACATCAGTACATGAACGGTAGCACATATGTACTCTTTATTCACTGGTTGAGGGTTAGCCAGTTAGGCGGCATAAATTTGGTCATTGCTCGTGGCACCAAGGTCTGGGATCAGTGCATGCATACACGTATCAGGTCCAGCCAGCAACAGACCCCAAGGTATAGGGCGGGAGAGGCATACCATGTGGTGCAGATTTGATGAATTGGTGATGGCGAATCGAGAACGATGGCGGCGAGTGGACAATTGTTCAACACTGCCAGGTAGAATCGTAGGGGAAGGATGGTAACCCTGTGGGTTGTAGCTGCACGGCGGCGGCAGCAGGCGTGCAGGCGTCTCCCATCAACAGTCGTCTGGGTCTAAAAGCTTCCACACCAAGCCTCTTCCTCGAGATTTGCTAGCAGGTGAAGGACTGAAGGGCATGCATGGACCATCGGGATTTCGTCTCGAACAGAAGCGCCAGCTGATGTGGTGAAGGAAGAAGCTTTAAAGGGAGAACAATTCTAATAAAGATGGAAGCTTAAAGGGGAGAATCGCACCATCTGCTATTCGGTTGGGAAGATGAATAGGATCTACTTACAGTAGTTACGTAAATCACTAGCTAGGGGGGTTAATTGGGGGTGGGTGGGGGAGTAATTGGGGATAATTGAGCCATTGTAAAACCGATGTGGAAGACATTCAGTAGGGGGGAGGTAGCACTCCTCCATGGTACGAGCAGCAGCGAAAAAGAAAATTCTGTGGCAGAGACAGATGACGTGGAAGACAAAAATCATGATGTGGCACACTGATGGGGGGATACGCTGCATGTCAACATAAATCACATAGTGGGAATCAACTATTTAGGTATTATAGATTATAGATGAGGTTGAAATCCCGTGCCTTTTAAACATTGTGATGCACATAGTCATTTTCTATTAGTTATTTAGTGGAGTACAAAGCAAATGAACTTTGGGCGAACCATTACAAGGTATGAAATTCACACCTACTACTCTGTCGACATGTTCCACATAAACACCTTCAACAATGGATAAACGTCCTTGTGCCATCGCTGCCACATCCGGCCGGAGATGACCTGAAGAAGGATTTTCATCCTACAAACCAAGACCAGACAATAAAGACTCGCACAATAACAACAAGTAGACAACACCTTCAATAAGGTAACGATGTAAGTTCATTCCTAATGATCTGTCATGTTCCTTTCATGCGACGTCTTTAATATCAGCTGTGAGAACGCTATTGTTCAACCAAGTATTCACGTGCAACCAAGTATTCACGTGGAACCAAGTATTCAGCACTTCCAACTTTTGCGCTTACTGTTATACGGCTCCCAAAAAAAGCTTCTGAAGGAGATTGACAAGGCCAGGCGGCGCTTTCTCTGGGCGCAAGATGAAGAATTGTCAGGCGGAAAGTGCAAAGTTAACTGGAAAACAGTTTGCTCTCCCGTCCAAAAGGGCGGGCTTGGCATTCAGGACCTCAACCTTTTCGGCAGAGCACTTCGTCTTCGGTGGCTTTGGTTGGATTGGATGCAGCTGGACAGGCCTTGGAAAGCTTTCCCAATCCCGTGCGACAGCAGTGACAGGGCCCTCTTCACTCGAGCCACGAAAATTGCCATTGGAAACGGCAAATCAACAAAATTCTGGCCCTGCCACTGGCTGGGAGATGTACCTCTATGTCAATCCTTTCCTCTGCTGTTCAAGAGATCAAGAATCAAGCTCAAAATAGTGGCTGAGGCACTGCACAACGATTGCTGGATCCGCAGTTTCGGCAATGGACGATATGAAGAAATCGTACATGATGTAGTCAGGCTGGCCCGCATGATCAGAGAGCACGGCGGGCTGAACAACGAGCATCGGGAAGATACGATCATCTGGACAGAAAATGGAAAGGGATCCTACTCCACAAGCTCAGCCTACAATGCCCAGTTTAAAAACATACCAAACAATGGAATGAAATCGGCCATTTGGAAGGTGTGGGCACCGGGCAAGATCAAAATCTTCTCCTGGCTAATTCACCACGATAAGATTTGGTGTAATGACCATCTGCAGCGTCGACAATGGCCAAATCCATACTTCTGTCAGTTTTGTCTCAAAAACCTTGAGTCCTCCGTGCATCTCTTCTGGAACTGCCCATTCACACAAGCAACTTGGGCTAAGGTGGCGGAATGGAATGGATGCTCGTCGCTCGCCCCGCCTCTACAAGATCGATGATGCACACCCTCGGCAGTCACGACCATTCTCAACATAACAAGAGCAGAAAACAGGAGGGGCGTGAAGACTATGATCATGGCTACCACCTGGGCAATTTGGATGGAAAGAAATAATTGCACCTTCAGATCGAAGATAGCGGTGGTAAAGGACGTCATCGACGCCATTCGACGCATGATGGAGCACTGGCGGCTTGCTGGAGCAAAGTCAATCGAGCCCTCCTTCGGGGACCTGGTTGTGAGATAATCGCCTAGGGTTTTCTAGACTGGGAGCTGCAGGCTAAAGGCCTGCCCTCTGATTGTATCTCTTTCCTCTTTCCTCTGATCGCTTGATCAAACCTTGTCTTTCATATGCTCTCTTCTAAATCAATCAATGCCAGCCAAGCTGGATCTTTCAAAAAAAGAACAGGAGCCCCTTAGGAGCCCGACCTGCTTGCATGTGCGCTCTTTACAGACTTGGCAATGGGCTCTAGGTAGGTCCTCACCATTTAAGACTATGTGTCGCGACTCAAATGATAAGATTGGCTGTAAGCCTTTGACCAGTGTCCTGTTTATTGGACGACGAAGGCCGGTGTATCGTGAATGTAGCCCCAGGTCCGTGTTTGAAGTGTTACTAGATGCAACTCCTATACTGACTGCGGGGAGGTCCAAAAATGATGCATCCACCGAGTCTAGTAAATGGGAAGGTCTCTTGAACCAATCCACAAACATTTTCAAGGGAGATTTAGTACTAGATGCTTTGTGTTCTAGATTTAGCGATCATATATGTCATATTGTAACAAAATGAAGTGATTTCCTAATAAAGCATCTTTATTCACCATCTAATACATGATCGAGCTAATATGATTATTTCACAAAGTCTGACGGTTAGAACTTATGCTTAAGTACAAAAACTAGTTGAAAATATGCTCTAAAGAGAATAATAAAGTTGTTATAATTCTATTTTCATATTTAGAATTGTGTTGGTTTCTGAATATGAGATTCTAAGCAAAACCTAATTATTTTTGTAACACCAAACAGATCCTTAGTCAGGCCTATGGACTAACTCACGCATTGTTTAAAAAAAACTTACTCATGTACTGCTGATGGTCTTATTTTCTAATGGGTATGGGTATTGTTAATGTAACAATGAGTATGACAATAATGCGAGCACATTCTTAGTAACACACTAGTGTTGGATAGACCCGTCTTATTTTTCTAATGGGTATGGGTATTGTTAATGTAACAATGACTATGACAATAATGAGAGCACATTCTTAGTAACACACTGGTGTTGGATAGACCCGCTTACGAAATATTCTGTGATCACTATAGAGGTGCAGGCAAGGAGATTATACCTTTGACGAACATGTCAACATAACACAGGTGTTGACGTTGTCGATGAAGTTCTACGACTTCAGAAACTAGTTTATACTTTTCCCCGCATGAAGACCCGAACGATCAAATGTTGAGTATTACGACATCTCATGGTATTCATGTGTACCGAACGATCTAATACAGAAGCAGACGGCTAAGACTAGCCACAATGGAGAGTAACATACACTAGTAACTTACACATATCCCTAGACTATGTTACTACCTTCATAGTGGGTAGTAACATAAGCATGGTAACATGCAAAGCCTCATTTATTAGGTTATAGACTCATATTGCATTGGGACATGTGATGTTACAGTAACTAGCTAAGTTACTCAAACTATCTCTCTCCTCATTAACTCATTGCCACATAAGCAAATTTGCTAAGTTGGACTCGATGTTACTGCTGAAGTTACTCCCACTGTGGCTAGTCAAGAGAGGAACCTAGCGACAACTGGTGAGAGGGCGAGTCCTTCCCCACTCCACCTGGCTTGTCAGGCCCTCCAAGATAGGGGTTCGATCAAGCTGGGCCTACTAGGCTGCAATGACCCTAAGCAAAGGGGTAGGCGTCCCAGTAGGAAGGTTCTGGAATGTTTCAGAATGCTCCCCTATAGGTAGTCTCCTTAGAGGGGCACCTGTTGACACCATTTTGGCATGGTCACGAATCCGGGTTCGTATAAAAAAATTAGAGGCAACACTTCGCGGGCCGGCCCTCAGTGAGAAAGTATTCGGCCTTTGCCGGCTGAATGAAACCTTGCCGGGGTAAAACCTTGCCGATGTGAGGGCTTGCCGACGGAGAAGCTTGCCGGTGTGGAAAGCTTGCCGGCGGAGAAGCTTGCCAGTGTGAAACCTTACCGGGGAGGAAAGCTTGCCGGGGGGAAAAGCTTGCCGGGCGAAGACCTTGTCGGGGCTGAAAAGCTTGCCGGGAAAGAGCTTGCTGGGTGGAAACTGTCAAGGCCAATTCGACCAGAAGCTGAAGATGGGCTCAAATGATTATCTAGATGGACTCGTATGAAGAAGTGTTCAACATGAAAGTTATTTGTAACGTCGAAACGGTCAACTTTGCTTTTGGAGTCATCATCATCCGATGTAGTATACGACCTTCAGAGACGCTACAAGAGTCGGATGGTCCAGTCAGCTACATGACCGAGTCCGACTCGAAATTAAAGATGACCCCGTGGAGTATTCAAGATGGCCTTATTTGGAAAAGTGATCAACATACGCATTGTTGGCCTCATAGAAGCGTACAAAATTAATATTTGAACCGTCTCCATCGGAAGTCATATGCAAATTCCACGGCCCACGCAAGGAGAAAGACAGAAGATTGGATCAGATTCGGGCTGAATTCAAGTGGGACCAGAACTAGGACTCTAGGTCGTGAATTGATGTAATTTTCTTGCAAGGAAAGCCTAGATGAATCCTTTGCTTGTACAAGAAGTCCAGCCGCCTCTTATATATGTTGGGGGTGACGGCCGATTGAACAACACACAATCGAACAAATCAATATACTATTTTTTATCTACGTTTTATCTCTCCATCGTTTTTCTCTCTCGTTCTTCGCTGTTCTTCGTGTTTGAGAGCTGCGAATCATGAGGCTCTTGGGGCGAGCGAATCGACCTAGGGCAGCCCATAGCCGCCGCAAACCTTGACGGGGTCCCTCCTGGGTGCGCGGGGTTTCGGGTCTGCAAAAGCGCCCCCGACTGTCTTGCGTATCGCGCTGTCGGTCGGGTCTCCTTCGACGTGAGCTGCGGTGCATCACCCCCGGCATCGAGGGTACATGTGACGTGTTCGTGTGTCAACACACTTTTTGGCGACTCTGCTGGGGAACAAAGATCAATCGTCATCATCCACCATGTCTGATATTCCCAAGCCATCTGAGGTAGACGCCGAGAACATCATTAAGCCCAGTCTTGATGAGATATCGGCCGATCATCGCCAAGTTTATGAGGAGTACAAGAAGGCGCGCGAGGAGAAGGACTTGCAGGAGTTCCTTGCAAAGTTCAAGAAGGATCGCCAAGGCAACATCACTCCGATTGAAGAAATCAAGTTCCCTCCTCTTCAAGCCGAGCAGGTTAAAACCTATGTAAGTACTGCCTTTTCTCCTGAGCAGTCGGCTGAGATTGAAAGTCGTATTGCTGATGGTAACAATCTAGTCTACCAAACTTTCATAGAAAATACTAATGCTCATAAGAATACATCTCACTCGTCTAGTGGTAATGATGGTGTAGCTGCTAGTGTGCAAAACCCTAATCTGGCTTTACCTATTGCATCGGCGCCTCCCGTGCCGATGGCTTATTATCCTACCCAAACAAATCAGATTGTGACTTCACCCATCAATCCTATTATGAGCATGCCAGGTTCGGTGGCAATGCCGAACCAAACCCTACCTACAGCTACAACTACTCGGCCATTACCGAACTATAGTTTGGCATACGTGCCACAGTTCATACCTACTGCTAGTAGTCCTACTCCTCCTATGCCGCTGCCACAAGTTGCATCATCCACTGTGGATGATGGTCTAGCTAATCTTAGAGAGGAGATGTCTAAGATGCTTCGAGAGAATTTTGGAGTTGAGTTACCTCGGAATCGGATTTACCAAAAGCCGTACCCCGAGTACTTTGATGCCATCCAGTGCCCTCCTGGATATAAGATTCCAGATTTTGTTAAGTTCAACGGAGAGGGCACAAAAACCACATGGGAGCATGTTAGTCAATACTTGGCACAATTAGGTGAAGCAGGCTCACTAAATGAGTTTAAAGTGCGGTTATTTCCTCTATCATTAACTGGTACCGCATTTTCATGGTTTTCTTCTTTACCACATGGTTCCATTCGGGTTTGGTCGCAGCTAGAGCAGAAGTTTCATGATCACTTTTATAGCGGCGACAATGAACTCAAGTTGTCACATCTAACATTGGTTAAACAGAAGCATGATGAATCGGTCTCCGATTACGTCAAGAGATTCAGAGAAACAAAAAACCGGTGTTTTAGTTTGGTGATAACCGAGAGGTACTTGGCGGACCTAGTGCTGAGTGGTTTGAGAACTCCCATTAGAGAAAAGCTAGAAGGCTATGAGTTCTTAAATATCAACCAAGTCTTACAAAAGGGCTTTGGCTCAGGAAAGCCGAAGCAAAGACCTCAGTGAAGTGCATAGATACAAAGCCGATCGTCCAAAGATGAATATGGTCGAATATGATTGCGATCACTCGGACGATGAGGGTGATGTTTTTTCTACTGAATTTGTTTGGCCATCTAAGGCCAAACCCTTTACTTGCAATGATCTGAGACCGATTCATATGAATCGTGACAAAGAGATGAAGTTTACTTTTAACATTGCTAAGTGTGATAAAATATTTGATGCTTTGCTACAGGCTAAGATTATTAGAATATCTCATACTTTACCGCCATTTGAGGAGCTGAAACGGCGCGCTTATTGCAAATATCATAATTCTTTTTCTCATGCTACTAACGATTGCAATGTTTTTCGACGGCAGATACAATCAGCCATTAATGACGGACGATTGAACCTTTCTGAGATGCAAGTTGATAAACAGCCTTTTCCGATGAATACCATGGATTTGGAGGGAAAGAAGCTACTCATTCGGCCGGAGGTTTCCGAATCTGCTAATAAAGCTAATGTCATTGTTGGTGAGCCCAGGAAAGACAAGGAGGGTGACAAGGTCTTGGGGAGACAGGTTGTGCTTGACAAGCAACCCTGTGGCAAGGAGACAATCAAAATCACCATCAAGAATCCTACACTTAGGGGGCAACCACAAGCGCAAGAAAATACTCGTGTTAAATTTGTCAAGCCCAAAAGTCCATAAGTTGGCAAGTGGAAGACGAATGAAGCTAAAGTGCAACGCAAGAAAATCAAGCCAACTTTTGATATGTTGCTGTCCAAGTATGCCAATCATGCTGCCGGTTCTAGCTCTAACCGGTCACCAAATTTGAAGCACTCAAGGTCACCTCCTCGGGAAGAATTTCAGCATCATGCAAGGCCATATGGGTCGTGGGCGCCGGGACCATGGGTACCGCCTCTCCCCTATGTACCATATTACATGGGAGACTTCAATGGAGGATGGTGGCAGCCCCCAATGGCCCCTTATGCTTTTCATCCGGGTTGGGCAGAACAAAGGAGGCCCATTCATGAGAGATTTTCTTATCCCACACGAGGCCGTTTAAACAATAGTGTCAATCGGCCAGTGCAAGATAATCAAAAAAGGGTCAGCAAGCAAGAATGGGGTGTTAAGTCGCCAAGTGCCGTAACGGTCGAGTCAAGCAAAGGCAAGGAAAAAACCGATGCCGACTCACTCATCTTGGGCACCGAAACATTCACCATACAACAGCCGATTATGCATAGCAATCCGACTGAGCTGATACTTGCTATCGCACCAAAGCACTCGGCTAATGACCTTGAAGGAAACACCAGCCAAGTAAAGATGAGAAATCCTAAATACACTCAGCCAAAGTGGTGTCCTCCAGGGCTGACAAAAACACAAAAGAGGAAACTACAGAGGTTAAGGAGTCAAGAGATGACAAAACAAGAAGCCGAGAAGCAAAGGGATAAGTTGTCCAATGACACTCGGCCCATGGTGCCTACAAAACAAGTGTGGAGGCCTAAACAAATACAAGATGCAGTCGCTTCTACACCTATCACAGCAGCACCTGCGCCACCAAAGGAGGACGATGCGACAGCTATTACATCGTCTGCGACAATTCTTACTTCTCCTTCACTTGGACAAATTTCAGAATCAGTGGATGCACTTGAAGAAGAGGATGATATGTTGGACTATGAGTCTACGTCGGTTCATGAAGGTATGGATATCAATATGGTATATTACTTACCTGCTGAGTTTCGTGCTGTCAATGAGGAAGGGGAGGTGGCTCAGCTGGATTTTGGCCCTAAAAATGCAATATTTGAGAAGCCAAAAGACCCAGTAACGCATCTGAAACCGTTGTATCTCAGAGGTCATATCAATGGATCACCGCTCACTCGGATGCTTGTTGATGGTGGTGCTGTGGTGAATCTTATGCCGTATTCGGTCTTCGAAAAATTGGGGCTGCATAATGAAGAGTTCATAAAAACCAACATGGTGCTCAATAGATTTGAAGGCAAAGAGAAAACTGAAGCCAAAGGTGTGATGTATGTGGAGCTCACGGTGGGAAGTAAAACTTTGGCCACCGCATTCTTTGTCGCTGAGGTGCAAGGTAACTACAATGTCATACTAGGCCGTGATTGGGTCCATGCAAACCAGTGCGTGCCGTCCACTATGCACCAGTTTTTGATCCAGTGGGTTGATGATGAAGTGGAAGTCATTCATGCGGATAACTCGGCTTGTGTTGCTTTGGCCGAGGCATCAGTGGATTGGCAACACCCAAATGCTACTTGCTTGACGAGACGTGACTTGTCAGAGTTTGATTTTCTCAGCGCAACCAAGAATGGTTTCGTGCCCGTCTCTTTAAAGCCGACTGAATGCAATCGGCTCCAAGGTATGATATGCTTAAATGGATCCTAACTTAGAGTGGTTACAAAAGCGACTTGTAGAATATCGGTCCAATGAGAACGATATGTATGAATCCATAGAAGAGTTAGATGATATGGATAAATTAGGACAAGGTTTTACATCGGCCGATCCATTAGAAGAGATAAATATAGGAGATGGTTCAACTCCTAGGCCGACATTTGTAAATGCAAATTTAAGAGCCGATCATAAAGCTAAGTTGATCGAGCTGTTGAAAGAATATGTCTGTTGCTTTGCATGGGAATATCATGAGATGCCAGGTTTAAGCCGAGAGCTAGTGGAGAATCGGTTACCTATAAAGGCTGGTTTTAGACCATATAAACAATCGGCCAGAAAGTTTAATCCGAAAACATATGACCGGATCAAGGAAGAGATCGGTCGTTTGCTTAAAGCTAATTTTATTAGACCTTGCAGGTATGCCGAGTGGATTTCTAACATTGTCCCAGTGGAAAAGAAAGGATCCGGCAAGTTGAGGGTGTGCATTGACTTCAGAGATCTGAATAGGGCTACACCCAAAGATGAGTATTCCATGCCAATAGCTGATATGCTTATTAATGATGCTTCTGGACATAAAGTTATTAGCTTTCTAGATGGTAATGCCGGATACAATCAAATTTTTTTGGCCGAAGAGGACATGTCCAAGACAGCTTTTCGTTGCCCTGGTTTTCTTGGTTTATTCGAGTGGACAGTGATGACATTCGGATTAAAAAATGCTGGCACCACATATCAAAGGGCTATGAATTTGATTTTTCATGATTTACTCGGTGTCATACTTGAAGTCTATATTGATGATATTGTTGTCAAATCGGACGCTTTTGAATCTCACTTGGCCGATTTGCGTTTAGCTTTTGAAAGAATGAAAAACTATGGACTAAAGATGAATCCTTTGAAGTGTGCATTCGGTGTGTCAGCTGGTAAGTTTTTGGGCTTCATTATCCATGAAGATGTCATAGAGATTGATCCCAAAAAGATAGAGGCCATACAGAAAGTGGAAGCTCCAACATGCAAGAGAGATATGCAAAAGTTCCTTGGCAAGGTCAATTACTTGAGGAGGTTCATAGCTAATTTGTCAAGGAAGGTTGATGCGTTTACTCCTATCCTTTGGTTAAAGAATGATGCTGATTTCACTTGGGGGCAAAATAGCAAGAAGCATTTGATATGATCAAGAATTGTTTGTGCACTCCTCCGGTGATGAAAGCACCCAAGCATAGGGAACCCTTCAGGCTTTACATTGCAGCAGAAGAAGAAGTTATTGGTGCTGTTTTGACTCAAGAAACCGAGGGAAAAGAGCATGCTATTACATATTTGAGCAGGCGCTTGTTGGGCGCCGAGACAAGGTATACATTTATTGAGAAACTATGTCTATGCTTATATTATGCTTGCACAAAATTGAGACATTATTTAGTGCCGAGTGCTTGTATAGTAGCTTGTCAAACCGATGTCATTAAATACATGTTGCATAGGCCAATTCTTAGTGGTAGAATTGGCAAGTGGGCTTATGCTTTGATTGAATATGGTTTGGCTTATGAATCTCTAAAAACCATGAAAGGCCAAATCATTGCTAAATTTATTGTTGAACATCGGATTGATGATAAGTATGACATTGATATAAACCTTGTCTCATTAGTATCGTGGAGATTATATTTTGATGGTTCAGTTTGTAGCAATGGCCAAGGTGTTGGTATTGTTTACATATCTCCTCATGGTGCTATTTTTGAAGCCTCATGCCGCTTAGAATATTTTTGCACAAATAATCAAGCCGAATATGAAGCTTTGTTATTCGGTTTAGAGATGTTGCTTGCTATAGGTGTTACACATATTGAGGCTTATGGTGATTCGTTACTAGTGGTGCATCAAATATCCAAAGTCTTTCAATGTTTGGACGAATCACTTAATGTTTATCTTAATAAATGTCTAGATATGATTTCTACTTTGGATTGTTTTAGCATTGCTCATATATCTAGACATGAAAATTGGAAAGCAAATGAGTTCGCACAACAGGCATCTGGCTACCATGTTGATCATGGCGTGTTTCATATTTCTAAAAAGCCAATGTCTAGTCTTGCCGACGTAGGGGAGGCCGAACCGGATCCCACCGTTTCGGCCACTAATGAAATATTCAATGCAGGAGAAAGTCAAGACTGGAGGAGACCCATTGTTGATTATTTGTGTGATCCAAGTAGAAGGGTGGACAGGGCTGTTCGGCGGATGGCTTTCAGGTATACAATGAGAGATGATGATCTCAATCGCCGAACGGTTGATGATGTTCTTTTAAAGTGCTTGGACGAGGACCAAGTGAGAGTTGCTATGGGGGAGGTCCTTGAAGGTATTTGTGGCACTCATCAATCGGCTCCCAAGATGAAATGGTTGCTACAACGTGCTGGATTTTATTGGCTGACTATGATTAATGATTGCTTCAGATATTACAAAGGGTGTGAGGCTTGTCAAAAATTTGGTGATATTCAGTTGGCTCCTGCTGCTATGTTACATCCCATTATCAAGCCGTGGCCTTTCAGAGGATGGGGTTTAGACTTTATTGGATAAATTCATCCGTCTTCCTCGAAGGGGCATCGGTTCGTATTGGTGGCAGCCGATTATTTCACTAAATGGTCTGAAGCAATACCTCTCAAGAACATGACACATACGGAGGTGATTAAATTCATAACCGAGCGCATTATTCATAGATTCGGCATTCCTCAAACATTGACTACATATCAAGGCTCCTCTTTCATGTCACACCAAGTTAGAGAATTTGCCGAATCTTATAACATAAAGTTGCTCAATTCCTCTCCATATTATGCCCAAGCCAATGGACAAGCTGAGTCTAGCAATAAAATTTTAATCAAGCTCATCAAGAGGAAGATTGAGGATAATCCAAGGAGATGGCATGAGTTGTTGTCTGAAGCTTTGTGGGCTCATAGGATCTCAAGACATGGTGCTACAAAGGTGACTCCATATGAGCTAGTATACGGTCAAGAGGCTGTTTTACCGGTGGAAGTGAATTTGAATGCTTTGAGAATATCCAAACAAAATGATTTATCGGTAGTAGACTTTTATAACTTGATGATGGACAATATTGATGAGATTGCCGATAAACGTTTGGCTGCTTTGAAGGCCATAGAGAGGGACAAGTTGAGGGTAGCGAGGGCTTACAATAAGAAGGTTAAGTTGAAGAATTTTCAAGTTGGCGATCTCGTCTGGAAAGTAATTCTCCCGATTGGTTCAAGGGAAAGACAATTCGGGAAGTGGTCTCCAAGTTGGGAAGGTCCTTTTAGAATTGCAAGAATAGTTCCCGGAAACTCTTATTAGGTGGAATCCGTACAAGGGGCACTGTTACCCCGAGCTCTCAATGGCAAGTACTTGAAGAAATACCACCCAAGTGTATGGCAAGAAGCCTAAGTGGGCAATGGCCGATATACGACTATCGCCCTTAGCACAGACATGGCCGATACCTGATTATCGTCCTGAGGAAAATAAATGGCCGATGGAGTGTTGACATCGTCCTTAGAACAAACACAATACAAGTTATTTTTCGGCACACAAGCTTTGCCGAAAAACAGGGGGGCATGTGTTGACACTAGATTTTGGCATGGTCACAAATCCGGGTTCGTATGCAAAAGTTAGAGGCAACACTTCGCGGGCCGGCCCTGAGTGAGAAAGTATTCGGCCTTTGCCGGCTGAATGAAACCTTGCCGGGGTAAAACCTTGCCGATGTGAGGGCTTGCCAGCGTGGAAAGCTTGCCGGTGGAGAAGCTTACCGGCGTGGAAAGCTTGCCGGCGGAGAAGCTTGCCCGTGTGAAACCTTGCCGGGGAGGAAAGCTTGCCGGGGGGAAAAGCTTGCCGGGCGAAGACCTTGCCGGGGCTGAAAAGCTTGCCGGGAAAGAGCTTGCTGGGTGGAAACTGTCAAGGCCAATCCAACCAGAAGCTGAAGATGGGCTCAAATGATTATCTAGATGGACTCGGATGAAGAAGTGTTTAACATGAAAGTTATTCGTAATGTCGAAACGGTCAACTTTGCTTTTGGAGTCATCATCATCCGACGTAGTATACGACCTTCAGAGACGCTACAAGAGTCGGATGGTCCAGTCAGCTACATGACCGAGTCCGACACGAAATTAAAGATGACCTCGTGGAGTATTCAAGATGGCCTTATTTGGAAAAGTGATCAACATACTGATTGTTGGCCTCATCGAAGCGTACAAAATTTATATTTGAACCGTCTCCATCAGAAGTCATATGCAGATTCCACGGCCCGCGCAAGGAGCAAGACAGAAGATTGGATCAGATTCGGGCTGAATCCAAGTGGGACCAGAACTAGGACTCTAGGTCGTGAATTGATGTAATTTTCTTGTAAGGAAAGCCTAGATGAATCCTTTGCTTGTACGGGAAGTCCAGCCGCGTCTTATATATGTTGGGGGTGACGGCCGATTTAACAACACACAATCGAACAAATCAATATACTATTTTTTATCTACGTTTTATCTCTCCACCGTTTTTCTCTCTCGTTCTTCGCTGTTATTTGTGTTTGAGAGCTGCGAATCCCGAGGATCTAGGGGCGAGCGAATCGACCTAGGGCATCCCATAGCCGCCGCAAACCTTGACGGGGTCCCTCCTGGGTGCGCGGGGTTTCGGGTCTGCAAAAGCGCCCGCCGACTGTCTTGCGTATCGCGTTGTCGGTTGGGTCTCCTTCGACGTGAGCTGCGGTGCATCACCCCCGGCGTCGAGGGTACACTTGACGTGTTCGTGTGTCAACACACTTTTTGACACCAGATTTTGGCATGGTCACGAATCCGGGTTCGTATGCAAAAGTTAGAGGCAACACTTCGTGTGCCGGCCTTGAGTGAGAAAGTATTCGGCCTTTGTCGGCTGAATGAAACCTTGCTGGGGTAAAACCTTGCTGATGTGAGGGCTTGCCAGCGTGGAAAGCTTGCCGGCGGAGAAGCTTGCCGGCATGGAAAGCTTGCCGACGGAGAAGCTTGCCCGTGTGAAACCTTGCCGGGGAGGAAATCTTGCCAGGGGGAAAAGCTTGCCGGGCAAAGACCTTGCCAGGGCTGAAAAGCTTGCCGGGAAAGAGCTTGCTGGGTGGAAACTGTCAAGGCCAATCCGACCAGAAGCTGAAGATGGGCTCAAATGATTATCTAGATGGACTCGTATGAAGAAGTGTTCAACATGAAAGTTATTTGTAACGTCGAAACGGTCAACTTTGCTTTTGGAGTCATCATCATCCAACGTAGTATACGACCTTCAGAGATGCTACAAGAGTCGGATGGTCCAGTCAGCTACATGACCGAGTCCGACTCGAAATTAAAGATGACCCCGTGGAGTATTCAAGATGGCCTTATTTGGAAAAGTGATCAACATACGGATTGTTGGCCTCATAGAAGCGTACAAAATTAATATTTGAACCGTCTCCATCGGAAGTCATATGCAAATTCCACGGCCCACGCAAGGAGAAAGACAGAAGATTGGATCAGATTCGGGCTGAATCCAAGTGGGACCAGAACTAGGACTCTAGGTCGTGAATTGATGTAATTTTCTTGCAAGGAAAGCCTAGATGAATCCTTTGCTTGTACAAGAAGTCCAGCCGCCTCTTATATATGTTGGGGGTGACGGCCGATTGAACAACACACAATCGAACAAATCAATATACTATTTTTTATCTACGTTTTATCTCTCCATCGTTTTTCTCTCTCGTTCTTCGCTGTTCTTCGTGTTTGAGAGCTGCGAATCATGAGGCTCTTGGGGCGAGCGAATCGACCTAGGGCAGCCCATAGCCGCCGCAAACCTTGACGGGGTCCCTCCTGGGTGCGCGGGGTTTCGGGTCTGCAAAAGCGCCCGCCGACTGTCTTGCGTATCGCGTTGTCGGTTGGGTCTCCTTCGACGTGAGCTGCGGTGCATCACCCCCGGCGTCGAGGGTACACTTGACGTGTTCGTGTGTCAACACACTTTTTGACACCAGATTTTGGCATGGTCACGAATCCGGGTTCGTATGCAAAAGTTAGAGGCAACACTTCGTGTGCCGGCCTTGAGTGAGAAAGTATTCGGCCTTTGTCGGCTGAATGAAACCTTGCTGGGGTAAAACCTTGCTGATGTGAGGGCTTGCCAGCGTGGAAA